>NC_081407.1:843811082-844111082 GCF_030272615.1 Cryptomeria japonica | reverse complement strand
TAATCCTTAAAATGAGCTTCTTAACTTTACATACAATTATATATAGAATTCACACAAAAATAACTTTTGAAATTTTTTAAGAAATTAGATTTAAAAAATTATATAAAGTTTTTATAGCATTGAGATGTAAAATAAGAATTAGAGAAAGACAATTCAATGTATGTTTGATAATTTTTTATTGAATAGTGATGATGATTGGGAAATAGAGTCAAATCCTAATAGAAATAGGAATGCAACTTTTATCCAAAATAAGCACTACCACTATACCAATTTTAATGATGAACATACTGACTATTTGAAAAACAAATATATGATAGTCTAGGTTAGTTTTCATATCTCTACTAGTTTATAACTAGTCATGAAAAAATGAACATGTCACAAACCCATTATCAAAAAATAATAGGTAGGTCACCAATAAAATAGGATTGAAAGATTCGACCATAATATATGGTCAATAATTTTTTTCTCAATGGTAAGAAATATGTTATAATGAACAATCAGTAATAAAGGTACATTGAATGGGGTTCATTCACCACACTTGAACCAATTATTAACATAATAGAATGAAAATAATAAAGCATCCAAAACTGAGACATTTTTGGATTTAGTGAGAACACTATTATGAAGGAAAAGTTGTCCATGTTGCTACCTAAGATCTCTATCAAGTATAAATCATGATTTAGGTGGTATTAATTTTATTGAAGTATATTGTCACATATTAATTATATATGTATTATGTTGTATATCCAAATTTGAAAACTTTATAACATATACTTTGTTTTTATTCCCTTTAACAATTTGAAAAGTTTAGCTCTTCTAGATAATTTAAATATTTACAAATCTAGATATGTTTGAAAATAAAATTAAGTATGTATGATAAATTGTTATTCAATTGATAAGAAAAATGTTAAATCTCCTTCATTTATATGTAGCTCTTCTCAAACATACTTTATAATTTGTATAACTCAACTTCAATACTAATCTAGTAAGAGTTTATAAATATTAAAAGGATTAATTCCCACAATTATGAAATTATATCGCAAATTGATGTTTTATTATGTATCATGACTATGCTTCAGTAGGAGTAAGAAATAATGTTTACAAAATATGAAGGAAGGTTGAGAATCCTCAACCTAAGGAATTGTGTTGATAAGAATATAAATTAATGGTGTTGGTTATCAAGAAGAATTGTCAATACTTAATGCAAAAGAATGGCATATTTACCACAAACACTTGTATACATGAATAACAACATATGATAGAAACCATAAAATTATAATATTTAATTATTTTAGGATTATTCTTCCCTATTCCAAATTAATACACCCACAACTTGATCACTGATCTACCAATTGAATCACAATAATTGAATGATGAATATTTTATTTAGAATTTCTAATCAAATGACAATATAGTGGCATTATGAGTGACCCCAAATATATTATAATAAAATTAAATTTAATTATATTAGGATTTATGCAAGCAATCCTTTGAATTCCATGGCCATGCTCAACATAAACCTCCTTCCAAGAAGTCAATTACATTTGTTGATAAACAAAAATAACTAAAAAATTGAAATCATTATCAATATTAGTTAGAAAGTCAAATCTACATAATGGTGACTCTTGTTAAGAGGAGTTTCATCATGAGACTATTCAAAAAAAATCCCATGTACTAATAAGAAGTAGAAATCAAATAATAAAATATATTTTCAATGTACATATCCTTCCTTCTGCTTGCTTGACCTCTCTTAAATAAAATTCTCTTTCAAACACGATAACTCCTTGAATTTTCTTTATGACACTTATTTTAGAAATTTCTCATTTAAAATAGACTTATATTTCATTATTATATTGTTTTATATTTTGATATTTTATTTTTTTATTTAATATTTGAATTTTATTTGGAATTTTTCAATAATATATTAAAGCTATCATGATTTTATATTAGATAATACTTATACAGATTATTACAACCTTTGAAAGGGGGAAATTTTAAATATACCACTTCATCCTAGTTTTCATTATTTTTTAATTTTAGCAGTAGAAGTAATGGATTTTCTTAAACTTTAAAATAATAATTAAGTAATAAATATGAATTATAATTATAATTTATTAAACCTTGAATATGATCTAACCAAGAGCATGCGCTCAAAACCTCATTAATGTATAATCATATATCCACATATATATTGATCAGTAGGTTTTTTCGACACATTAGAAAATATTTACCGTACCATACATGAATCATATTTAATATTTGATCAAACAGAATATAATTTTCGAGAATAAAAATTAAACATTATGCACTACTACATAGAGGGGGGTTTTAAGACAATATTTGAGACAATTTTTGAGTGAATTGTCTTAATTTGAGACAAAACAAAACTTGTGAATCATCTTTAATAATATCTTTAAACGAGTGTCTTAAATTATTGTCTTAAATTATTGTCTTTATAAAGACAATAAAAGAACCAGTATTATTGTCTCTTGAGAGACAATTGTATTTTTGTCTGTATAGAGACTATACCTATATAAAAAACATATGGTCTCTAATCCCACTCATTGTCTTTTTTAAGACGATAAAAATATTCTCATTAAAGATAATACTACTTTTCTCTCTCTCGACATGATATAAAACAATGAATTTTAAAAAATAGCTCACTATTCAGATAAATCAATATTGTTTAATATAAACTACAATATCATTGATTAATTCATGTTAGGGCATGATGGAATTGAACCACCATCATCCTGCTTGTAAAGCAGGCGCTCTTCCATTGAGCTAGTACCCTTTAAAGAATAATTTTACCCTTTAGAATCTTGAATTTGCTCTGAATTGTATGACAGCACTTCAGACACAAAAATGCCACTTTATTGGGTCTAAAACACACTTTGAAATCCTCTAGATACAACTATTGTAGCTAAAACTTAAACAACAATCTCCACACCCTCTTCCATGAATACTTTATCTAACACACTAAATAGAATATCACACGTCTATATGGTGCTCTTACTTCCCAAACTTTACGTATTTGATGATCTCATACTCAAAGTCTGAAATGCCACTCCTATTGTTATCTAACTGACAAGTCTGAAAAATAAATATTAGAAACATCAAATAAGACTCATGCATTCTATTGTATCTAAAAAAAATTCCTCCACAAATTGACCAAAAGGGGATCCTTGTCTGAGCATTTTCATAGGTTGAAAGACCTAAGTGATCAATCACCCATCAACCATAAATCAAAAAGTAAAAGATGACACTAAAGGTTAGTTCTCTGATTCAACAGAATTGCACCATTTCACTTCTCACAAAAATTGGAATCTAAATTTAACCACAAAGAATTGGTGGCATACATTTGATATAATTGTAGCTGATATCACAATAATCGCAAATCACTCTACAAAGGTTGATTTTACATATCCGTATACTAATATAGGGTTGGTTATCATAGTTCATACTAATAAAAAAAATAGGCATATTCTGGTTGGGCCTTTCTACTTCCTTTCACTATACCCATGTGGATAACATCAGCAACATTTGTTGTTCTTACCACATTTCTTGTTGGGCTATTGGAACGAGATGAGAAGGACACTTTCACAGGCCAACCTAGAAGGCAAATGGAAATTTCCCTCTAGTCAGTGCTTCTGTGATAATTTAAACTTTCTTTTCTCTATTGTAATGTTCATAGATTAAAAGCCAAAGAAAACCAACATACAAAAATAGTAGTTAAAATTAAGTGAACTGTCAAGCATAAAGAATTCATAACGGTCCTTGTAATAGTAAGAAAATCACTACAAAATACCAAAGGTATCACGATCATTAGCTCTTGCCATCAAATTTCCTCAAGGAATTCTTTCTGTTTATGTCATCTTATTCGTAAGGTCTTTGATTAGTCTTCTATTCGCATACATATTTATGTGGAGTCAATTAAAAAAGTATTTCATAATTTCTCATTGCCATCCATGTTTCAACTGCCACAGCTTGGTTTTGAATGCTAGTAGTACTCGACAGATTACCTTAAAATGTTTTGAAAGGGTATAAACCTGTGAGTGAAAATGCTTATAATTGGCAATGTCTTTGTGGTAGACTCAAACTGAATAACATTGCACATTTTTCACATTCCAATCTCTCATTAAATGTCATTTTCATCTACTACTTGTCTAAATCTCATAGCATTACATTGAAGGAGACACTATGCATTCTGCTTACTACACAACTTCCCTGAGTACTGCTACACATATCTTCAAATATGGTAGACCCAAATCCCTATATGATAAGAGAGAGGTCCACTTAACTAAAACAAATAGACATTAACAGGAGCTAGCTAAACTACAAATCAATAAAGCTCATATGCAATCCCTGAGTGGAATTCTTTAATATTAGATAGGGATTTTCATTGATGGGGATCAAGAGGCTTTTGTCCTCCAATCTCTAATAGAAAATGAACAATATGTTTGATATATTTAAGGACTAATATTGTAAAAAGTATATGAATTCTTTAATCTTTGATTTAGGTTTACATAAGCAATTGAATGCTCACTTTCCCTCCAAAATATAAATTTAAATATTCTTTTGTCTTCAAGGAGATCTATAGATACATTCATGGCCAAAAGAACTTTAAGAAATAAAAATTAATTACATAATACCCAAAGCTCCCTATAATATGGACACGCATACTCTAAGACACACAAAATTATTACAAAGTCATTTCCATAAAAAGATACTCAAATACAATACTTAAGTACAATGCACCTAATGAAGAGTATGAGAAAACCGTGTGAAAAAAACTCCCCCTAAACAACTCATATATAGCTTCTTTGATTGAATTAGATTTGGTCTCTCCTTGATTCAAAGTTTATTTGTACCTATTTTAATGGTTCTTATAGAAAACAAGCTCCACTAACAATTTGCAACTACTCATTTAAGTGCCCATGCTTCCCTTTTTAACCACAGAAACATAACCAAATTTAAGCATGCCAAAACAAAGCTCTTATAGCAGTATTCCTTACAAACCTTCATGCCAATGTCCTCCCATGTGGATTTATTTGCTCTGATACCAAAAATGGATGCAGAGAAGACCTTGAACATGCAAACAGCTCTAACAAAATTAAATAAAAACACAATGAAACATGAACAAACAGTCAATCCATTTCATTATTTAACAAAATGGTTACTAATAAAAAAAATTGTGTTATAATCTTCCTTAGATTTGACATAGGTCACCCAAAAACCATTATATGTAACCACTACTACCAACCCACTAAAAAAACCAATGATCCAAAAATAGGGTTATCGCATGAGGAAAAGGATAGTGACGATTACAGACTAAAATATTGATCAACCAAAAACAAAAGAAGAGATGCCTTCCAGCAGCAGATATCTTAGAAATGTCAATATTGAGAAACATTGGTTACATTAAATAGTTAAAAAACTTCATGAAGGGAGATAATTTGAAATTTGTAGTGTGTAGAGTATTTGACTCCAAATCTTTTGAAAAACTTAAGAAGACTTTTATGATCAAGACAACATGGAATATGGCATCATAGAATTTATTATTACTGTGAACAAGCTAAAATGAACATCAAATAATGGACAATGAATGAGAAGAAAGTTAAAACGACAACAAAGAAAGAGGTGGTCCTCATGATGAGCCACTGGAAAAAAAAAGTATAGTGCCCCCCCTACAGCTATGATCAAGTTGTAAGGGAAATCATCCACATTCAAATGGAATTAGTTTTCAACAAGCCAAGGGTCAGAACATGTATCAAGTAAAACTTGATAGATTGAAAACCCAAAAAACTATGGGTTTATACAAAAGGTTTCTTATGTTTGATGGTGCACTATGTTGCCTCTAATGTATATATATTTTTTCCTATTTTTATAATTAACTTGCTTAACCAATAAACAAACCAATGATTGGTTTTCAATATATTGACTCAAAATTTTAATTACTTCATAAACACCTTAAGAAAATATAGCAGAAATAGATTTTAAATTTATTCCATTTACCATTCAGTTTGACTAGCCTCCTTTTATCTCAAAACTACAAAAAGGGCTACACTGTTTTAGATATATGAAAGAATAAAAAAATAAATTATTTCTTTTGAATTAGTGAATTAGATTTGCACATGAATGGGAATAGATCTAAAATACTTTGTGCATTAAAGCAACTTAAAATCCTTCCATAAGACTACAATATATTTTAAAAATTTCAAATTGAATGCTTAAACTATAAGTCGTTTATATGGATCTTACCTGGGTTTATTACAATCCATAGAAAATGGATCTCATAGTGCAACACATGAACAATTCCATTCATTTGTTTGAACTTTGGACAAAAGTGGTCTATAGAATGCCAATGTATAAGATAAAACAACATAAACTTCAATAGCACAAAATGTTTTCCAAAATAAAATTAAAAAAAACTATGAATTGGACTCAAACAATATAACCAATTGAAATTAAAGAATAATCAAGAATTTTTTTTTTAAATTGTGATCAAAGAATGTAAACAACAAAAATTCCAAAGGTAATACCTTCACAATTTTCCACAGTGAATGTCTTTCCTTGTCTTTTTACCATCTGGGCATATTTCCCATTTCATGTAAATTATTCATTTTCATTGAAGCTTATTGTGCTCTGAGAATTTGTAGCTTGCCAACTTGTTTCCTTCCATGCATGCTGAAATACACATTATTCAAATTGATTTGAAATAAATTAAAAAAAAAAAAAAGGGACATTAAATATAAAGGAATGAACTGAATATATTATTTATATTTGATCAAACAAAACACTGTTTTAGAAACATAAAAACAAAGCTTCGCAAATTAACTACAATGTGTCATAATGCAACTTACTCTAATGGCTAACCCATGTCCTCCGGTAGTTCTTTCCGGTACTCACTACCAAAAATAAATCTTTGTGCTCTGCATGCTTATTTGCAGAAAAAAAATACACATTTTTTTATGTTATTCTGACATGTTGGACAATACCAATTGTGAATGTCCTCTAGTTTCACCTTTTGTTTCAAACAAATAATATGAAATGACTCTTCACACATCACATATCTAAGTGTTTATATCTATGAATTACATATTTTACATTATAGTTTCATGGTGCCATCGCCAACAAACCCTGGATGTTTTTCAAGTTCTTTTTAGCATCTTTTCCTCTTTTGAGTCCTCCATCTAAAGATGATTAAAAGAAAACCATTGCAAAGATGTTAAAATTTCCTTATGCCATATTAATTGAAATACATAGATAAGAGGAAAATACTCTTAAATAATAGTTGAAGGTGAATCTCAATGAAAGGGGTGCCAGTATAAGATACAGGAAAAGACATAATAGGATAAAACTTAATCTAAATAAGACAAGATAATTAAAACATGTTTTACTAGTTCCCCAAACCTAGAAATCTTACAGATAAAGTTAATTGGTTAAAATAATATGCATTGCTTCCGTATAGGCGAAGAAAATTACAAATAAAACTGTCTTATGCCCTCACTATTAGCCAATTCAAACAAGCGATTTTTAGTTGGTAAAATAAATCCTATGCAAACTACATAAGCATACATTATATGTACATAAACAAGGTTAGCATGCATTTATAATTTTATATAGAATAAATGACCACTACTACATCTACATTATTTGATGTAACTGAAAAATGACCCTTTATTTTGTATGATATCTGTCGTAGATCTATCTCTGTGATAATCCTTAAAACCTGAAAGGAAATGACCATAAGGAGATGATTCAAGTAAACATAATCTATTCTCGTTGTAGTATAATACCTTCATACATATTTTGAACAAGTAAAATGATGTAGATAGTTGTTTGACAAAAACCAAATAGTTCAAACAAAAGAGAACATACAAATAAATATTAAGATTTAAAATACACCTCCGGTCTTAATGTTATAAATAAACTATTAGCAGATACCTGATCAGGTCAAAGCACCAGGCAACTCAAAATGAGATCCTTGTTCATATCTAGTTTAAATGGTTTGACGAGGTTTCACCTATTCTTCTCCCTGCTAAAACAGTATGAACAATTATTAAACTAACTAAGCTTCATAAAAATGCATGCTACAATTGGAATCTATAGTGATAATCCATATAAAATTATTATTACAATTAAACTTAAAACCAAAGAGCCTCGACATATTCATTTTTAGAATAAAAACTAGAGGCCACAAAACAAAACTTACAGCAGAATGTCAAAGAAATTATCTGATTTTAAGGAAAAAAATGGTTCATAAGGAAAATACCTTGACTGAAAAGAACAATATAACAATGGAAAACTTGTTTGCAATCATAAAAAACTCATACGCATGCATGGGATTTCAAATATTATTGGCATCCTCAGCCTTCAATCTTTGTGAAGATGAAACCCCACACCTTCTGCTAATGATGCTGAGCATATTACAATCTAGCTTGATGCACTTTGGCTAGACCTGAAAATACCAATGGAGTGTTTACCATGAGAGCAGAGAAACAATTTCATTGTAGTGCTCGTTTATCACATCCTCAGCACGCTTGAGCATGCTCACAATGTGGCTCAGCACTACGGTCATTTTCAAGATAAACAAAAAATAGATTTGTTGAAAAGGCTTTATAAACCTTCAAGCAAATACAATTGGCAAGTGTAAAGCCAAATTCCAAAATATTTTCTAGCATCCTCACTAGCTGTGCGAAAATGGGAGTGTTGGAACAGGGTATGGTCATCCATCAAAGCATAAACGAAGGGGAATTTTCGTCAGATGTACTTGTGACTACACTCATAGACATGTAAGCAAAATGTGGATGCATATACAAGGCATGCAAATTGTTTGACGGAACGTCTCAACGAAATGCGGTCTCATGGAATGCAATCATTGCAGGCATAAAAAGGATTTGTTGAAAAGGCTTTAGAAGCTTTCAAGCAAATGCAATTTGCAGGTGTAAAGCCAATTTACTCCACCTTTGCTAGTGTAGTCCCTACCTGTGCCAAACTAGGAGCTTTGGAATAGGGTATGGACATTCATCAAAACATAACAGAAGAGGACTTTTTGTCAAATAATATTGTGGGAAATGCTCTAGTAGACAACTGTCACAACCCCTTTTATTTAGACCTATGAAAATTAGTCTAACCAGAATCCCTCGTTAAGGTAAATTTGAAGACTATATACAAGTGCATAATGATGGAGTGATCAACACATAGCACTCTTCCAGTAATCAACCCGCAACACATCAGGACATCTCCCTAAATTTTCCTTTACTATATCAAAAATGGTGACCCCAATATCCTAAGGAGAGATGGTTTCGATAGTTCCAAACTATATGGATAACATGCATCTCTTAAAAGATAAAGTATCGAGCGAAAAATTATTTAGTAGATCCAATCAGGGCTTTTTGTTGTATGGATTCAGAGATCCAAAGCTGGATAGAATGGAAAAATATTCTACATGCATCCCCGATCTAATCATTCAATTCACTATTAAAATGCATGCATCTTAAAACACACACATTGAATTAAATTAGATGCAGCAAAAATTACCAAAGGGAGGAGGCAACGGGACAACATTCGAGCCAAGGATGGAGATCCCAACACCACAATCCGGAAAGCGCCTAAGGCGATGAGCAGGAGGTGATCTGGCCACTGAAACACCAAACCCATGTCGCACAGCCTGCAAGTAATTCCCAGCACCAAAAATGACAAAAGAAGAGTCCAAAAAACATCGCGAGTTAGGGTTTGCAAAATTAAAATTGGTATCTTAAGCACCATTCGACAAACCTGGAGGGATGGCATGGCCAAAATTCTTAAGCCCCTCTTTGCCAGGGAGTGTATTCGACGAACCTGGAGGGATGTCATGGCCAAAATTCTTAAGCCCCTCTTTGCCAGGGCGCACTCTCCTGAGTGATCCAGAATCGCCATCACCTATCGGAGTAAGGGCAGAGAAATTTGCAATCTTGCAAAACATTTAGGTTTAAGATTCCATTATATTTTTATCTTAATTTTTAATTTAAGATAATTAAAATAATAATAGTTTGTGTTTAAGACGAAATATTAATTTCGTCTCTAAAAAACGTCTTAAATTGATCTCTTATGTAGTAGTGACGCAATCAAGATAGATGAAAGCAATCAGCCTTATGAAATTTGTCGGTGATCAGTAAAAAGGTGTAGATTATATTTCTCCCTCTCACCGTGGATCACAAAAGACGAAAATTATGTACAACCGTCCCGAGTTTCCATTGCGGAAAACAAGTCTATGCAGCTTGGATCTGGAATATTGCCTGCACAGTTCGGGCACGATTTCAACATCTCCACAATTTCAATCAGATTATCAATTCCTGCATTTGTATTCACTTTCAACTTGAGGATTGATCGAGCAGAGACAGCGAGGGAAAACATAACGTTGAGCACAAGCAACACTACCATAATTTTCAGAACCATTGATCTCGCCATACTAACGTGTTTCGTTTACAAATGAGGAAGGAAAAGCTGGGTGAATACTTTGCCTGATACAGAGCAAAGATCGGGAATGGGTATGGATAAATAAAGTATATTGTTGTATTTATAGAGAGGCACAACGCGGTGCAAGTGTTTGAATAATTCAATATTGAAATTCGCTCTAGAAGGGTGACATTCAAAGTAATACAATGAGGTGTTGAAAAGGCAGAAATTGAATAAAAATGCAAAAGGACTTTTCCGGTCTTAAGTCATTTTATTTTTAAGAAGTGTACCGCAAGATTGACGGGATTATGTTGGACCAAAAAACTAAAATTAGAATTATCTTTATATTGTTCTTTTGTTTTGACCTTTTCTATTTGAGAATTGATTTTATTCAACAATTAATGTGTGTGAGATAAAGACTAAAAGTTTATTAAAAACAAGTTTTTGGAGCATTTCAAAGAGGTGGATGAATCTCACACAAAAAAAAAAAAAAAATTGAAAATAATAGAAAGAAATCTTAAGGTTCAAGGTTAGGTTCCTCTTGAATAATATGAGAGTTGATGATTTACATGTCTACCACAAGTTCTCTTCATAGTAGTAAGAGTTTCTTATCTTAGGATCCACATGTTGATTTGTGATAGTTGATAACATAACTGTGAGGTAAGTATTTTAGTGTCCACTAGTGTGCTGATGTGTAATTATGACCTGTATGTCCAGGTCACTTCAACATGTAATTTTCCTAGGTCGTGTGCGTCACTTGCCCATGATACGATTGGTCCACTTAAGTGGCTTAACTATCATTGATTTTAGTGGCCAATATCAAATAAATTTAAAAGGGAAAGGCCAATATCTAGGGAGTAGTTGACTATGCTCCAATTATAGAAGTTGTGGAGTACATTCTTGATGATCTAGAATAGGTTTGACATCCCATGAAAGAGATGTCACTCTGAAGCCTTAAGAGACCTTCACCTAGATTAAGGAATCTCTTAAAACCATTCTTATAACTCCCCTTAGGATTTTTGGGAAAGGTTACACCATCCAAGGATAGACCAATAACAACAACAATAGGCTCCATAGAAATTGTAAAGACCATGCCTCAAATTTTAACTTCATCTTTCTCCCATGATTGAACAAATTTCTCTAAGAGGGTTGTGTCAAAACCCTTTATCCCCTCCACATAGTTCATGAGATTACCCTTCATGACCTTCAACCATAACTTTCCATTGTTCTTGAAGTCATCACAGTTGTCTTGTTTAGCCTGGATTAGGTTACCACTCATAGCTACATTTTCCACACAGAAACCAATTACCAAAACCAGACAGGGAATCTGAAAACTAGAAGTAAGAAAGGGACAACACAGGTCAGTATTGGGAGATATATATAGTTTCTTTTATGTCATATTTACTAGCTCTAGCTTTACTGCTTAGAACTCATCAAATCTTGTTTGGTCTGAAACCTCGACACTAACATGTTTAATGTTCTTAAGTGAAGTTCTTAGAATTCTTGTTATATTTGTATTAGATGACAACAACTTCCTCTAAAAGCACAATTTATATTTACTAGTATTATTATCTATGGACATAGTCGACCAATCTCAAGTTTGCCCCATGATTTTGTTGAAGCCACTATCTCAAAAAGATTCAAAAGTTGACCATTCACATTTCCATATAATGATTCTTAGAAACTAATGCAATAAATGAGTTTAAAAGATTCCAAGTCTCCAAGAGTGTCTTGATTGGGAACAAATCAATTCTTCCTATTACTTCTGTCTTCCATTTATTTGCAACACATTGAGCATAGTTACTTATTTACTTTTGTATAGTATATAAATTATTAAAATTGCCCACACTTCCCTACCTTAACACATAATATGATCAACATCATTCCACTTGTTGATACATGTTCATTTTGATATGGATCTCCAGACACAATCAAAATCTTGTACCTGATACTATAGGGCTTAGAGCTCTATATAGACAAACCTAAATATAAGTAAAAAATAAAAATAATTAAAAACTAATTTTAAAACATCATTACATTGGCGATCACTAAAGTAGGTGATAGATGATAAGATGATAGAAAATTAGGTATTTTTTAACCTTCCAAATAGTAATAGAGATCAAACTAAAGTGAGAAGGGCCACGAATATGATAATTTCTACTGTTATAATAACACACACCATTGAGAAAGAGAAGTCAATATGAGACCACTTCCCAAAATCAATAAAAGGAACATATTAAATTAATATGTAAGGTTCATAACTATGTCAAGATTAAATAGTTTCAATCACATATATTAAGCTTTGACTTTTAAACTTGAAAGTGTTAAACACTAATTGATTGACATTCTCTAAACTTAACCCATCAAGACCTAAGCTATAACAGTTAAAACAAATAAAAACGTTTGAACGGCCTTTAATTTAAATGACTACTAAATTAATGGATTTTGATTTTGATATATTCCATGCTCACCGGTATGAATCTGCAGCTTACATTTCCGGTTATTTCAGGCCATTTTTTATGTTTCACTGGAATATTTGGATGACAATTTACAACTAAGTGTTTCGACAGGATTTGAAATGGCTTATGAAATCCCATTTCTGCATTAGAAAAGGTCAGTGTAATCGCTACGGTCAAGAGAGAATTAGTAAATTTAATGTTTTCTTCGCGCGTTTAGTGTTTTATAATATTTTCTTTTGAAATGCCTCATATTTATGAATCATACACCAACTCTAAAATTAAATACCCTTTGAACAAAGGAAAACGCGGATTTGAAGCGAAGATTTTACATATATTTTAAAAATTTGTTGGGAATTGTTGAGTGTCTCACCCGCCACCCTGTGACTTAAATTTTGAATGAGTCTTGCCTATCCGTAACCTCTCTATAAAAGCGGCCTGCTCTCTATGGGTTTTATACCATCTTCGTTTCCGCTGAGTTGTTCATTTGTAACGTAAAGCGCACTCTCCAGCAGTGAAAATGGCGGGATCAATGCTGAAGAGAATCATGATAGTGCTTCTTGTTCTAACCCTTCTCTTTGCCCCACAAGTTTCTGCTCGATATAAGCTTAAGAATAATGCAAATACTGATGCAGATGGTAACTATAACAAAGGAAGCTATAATCTGTTTCAAGTTGTGGAGAGGTTACCATCATGTACTAATTGCGAAAGCTATATTCCAGATCCAAAGTGCTGCAAACAGTAAAACAGGGCTGCATATCGAAGTCTACCATTCAGACTAGTTCGTACAGTGACAATGATATAGAGTTCCAACGACTTAATTCATATATTACAAAAATCGCCAATGTATTCTTTCTAGTCCCTTGAGTTTGGGAAAGTAAATGGTGCTTTCTTATCTGTTCTGTAGCAAGAATAAATTTTATCAACAACAAACAAGTTTTTAATGTGTCTTCAAAGCTTACAAATGTCAATGTATTTCTTGATCTAACGGCCATTTTGAATTGTTCAGAAAAAGATTATCAAGGATGAAATTTTGGTGAGTGCAAGGTCCCAATATCATAATGAAGGAGGTGGGATTGTGTCCCTTGTTAATTTGGTGGAATGTATACACTTGAGACTTTAGCTTTCAGCTGAAGAGGTTTCAGTGTAAAAACTTCTACTCCGTTATCTAATAACTGAAAATTATATAAAATATTCCATAGTAAAAATATAGACATACAAAAGTGATTGTGAATATTCATTTATTAAATATGTTTCACTTATTTTTAATGAACCAATTTATATCAGAGCTCTCTACTTAAAACAAATTCCATATTTTATAAATTAACATCCTCTTGTGCTTGTCCAAATCTTCTTAAATAGAAGAAAACAAATATCTTCCTCACTTTATTTTCTAATCTTTCTTTCCTGGTCTTAGAAATGTATTTAAATTATATATCATTTTATGTTTACTTTGAAACTATTATGGAGTAAAATTTCGTAAATATTGACCCATTAAAATTTCCTTACTAAGAATAGTTATAAAATTTGTATTGATGATGGTTAATTTAAATTTTTTAATAGATCAATACTTAATCAATATTCATTTAATCAATGAATTTGAATTTTTAATGAATAAGACCTATCTTTTTATTAAGAAAAAAGATAATGCCTATTAAAAAGAATGTAGTCATTGAATTAAAAACCCCAAAAGAGTCTAAGTAGGAAAAAGATAACCCAAAAGAAATGAAAAGAAAGAAAAAGAAATAAAACCACTAAGTGGTAAGAAAAGATTGATAGGAAGGGAATTGTAAATATTTTTATCCTATAACTTAGTGGGGATAGAACTTTAATCTGTAGGCTCCTAGCCAATAAAAATAACTCTCCTACTAGTCTTCTATAGGCTATCTAATATGAAAAGCATAAATATCTACTATCAACCGACAAAACTTACTAGAATCTAGCCCACAATGAGAACCATGGCCATGAGAAGATGATCAAGTGGGTTAAGAAATTTCTTCCATCCATAGGAATTATTATCCTTAGAAACTTATGTTTAAAATTATTAAGGCTGGGATCCTTGATGTCATAAAGGTAGTTGAAACATTTTTGACAACGAGATTTTTTCACCTATTTGACATAAAATCTTTTGTTTTCTTTAGTAATAACATTGTTTTCTTTGTATGCATATATTGAAATATTTTGTGTGGAGTGATAGGATCCTATACTTTGGAGATTGATAATTCCTCAACTTAATGTCATCTTATCCTTAGTTTATCTTTCTCTTTGTTGTTCTATCTCTTTATCTCTACATTACTATGAGTATGACTATTATGTTCATAATTCCACTAAAGTGGGGACTAAATTTAATGTCATAAATTGTATCCCCTTACAATTTTAGACTCTCTTTCAGGTCCTTTCTTTAGTGTGCCTCTCTTGGGTCATTTCAAGCCTATTTGGGCCTTATCGCATCCTACTAGTCACATGTCAAGATTAATACTAGATCTTATGTCCTGGATGTTGGTGTACATGTCTATTCCATGTACACTTAAGTTTTTCACTTCAGTAAATAAAATTTATTATTCAGTTGCATACAATAGGTGCATTTAAATTTTTATTTGCTAGTCACTACTTCCATTGGGAGCATTAATACCAAAGTTGGCCACTACATTCATCCCTTCCTTATATATATATAATTATTTGTATATTTACACATCTCATTCACATCAATTTTATTGTTGATGAAACATATTGTTCTTGTAAAGGTCTGGTCTGCAAGTCAAGCTCAAGTTAGGGTTCAAGTGCTTGAGTTTTTAAGTGTGCCCCATCAATAGTTTTGGGAGTTGTGTGGCTTTGTACATAGGGGAATTCATTCCATATTTTTTATGCAAGAGATGTTTTAGATATTCAAATATAGTGGTGCTCATAAAAATAATGTGAGAGAATATTCACATGGACCGTGAAAGGCTCTTACACTAATCCCCACTCGTGGTGAAATGCTATGGTTTTAGATATTGAGAGGCTCAACCTTGGAAACTTTGTGTGGTAGTTTTGTTGATTTAAGCTCAAACCTTATGGGTTAGCCTTGATTCTTATGGTGATTCGGTAGGTAATTGGTGTAGCAAGCCTACCATCAATTAAACTTTGGGCCCCTACACATTTACCTTCTCATTCCTTTTGGTGGTCACCTAATATGTCTGAGAGATATCAACAATTCTCAATATGTCTAAAATAGGTTGTCTTTCAAACTAGCACAACTTCTGTGAATAGAGTCCATTTTCTATAAGTTAGATATCGTCAAAAAGTTACTTTGATGAACTTCACTATGGACAACATATTTTTTAATATTTTTTTCATTTTATGTCAATTTTACTAGCTTTAAGTTGCAAGTTGTTATTTATTATTTCTCTTGGAAAATTTGGTGTTTAGGAATTGGAAAATCAATTATATATGTCCTAGGGGTGTTGTATCTTGTATATTAGTCCTTTGTGTGCCCTTGTATATCATATCAAACCATAGGATTGAATTGATCACTCCACATAATTATCAGACATGAAAGCTTAAAAATGTCCCAATTATTTCAATCTCAAGGTCTTCGGTAGCTATTAGATGCCAAACAACCTAAATTCATTGAGCCATTTGAGCAATTTGTTCATAGAAACAATATGGATGAGGTTAAAGGACTCATAGATCTTTATGTGTCAAATATCTTTTTTGTTTTGTATTGTTGAGTGCAATATGCCTAATGAGTTGTGTGATAAGATTGTAGAGTTGTATGGTAAGGTCAATTATTTTAGCATCTTGTAGCTTCAATTTGATCTCATTTGTATCTCTTTAAATATATTTCCCACTAATCATGATTTTCTTGGACAATTCAAGTTGATTTTGTCATGGTTGAAAGGATTTGATCTTGCTAAAGAAGATAGTTAGTGTATCTTCATGATCTTGTTTAAGATTAGACACCATTTTCAAGTGTTTTCCTCTACATTATACTCTACTAAGGATGTTATGGGAGAAGATCATAAGATGCCTACTTTTGAGGATATTTTTGATCAACTGACTAGGGAGTAGACCAAGTTGATTTAGATGGATTCTCTTCCTAACAGTCATGTTTCATGACTTAATGTTCTAAGGGAAAGGGTAAGAATAAGAAGAATCCCAAGATAGATTTGTCTTTTGTTAGTAAGCCTAACTCCAAACCCAAGGCAAATAATGATCAAAAGGCTAATCATCCTACTCCTCCTAAGTGAGGAGAGTCATCTTCTAAATATAAGAAAAAGAAGGGATACTATTTATTTTCTAGAAAATATAGGCATAATAATTCATATTATTTTGTGAGGCCGACACCATTGGAGGAAGCCATGAGGAAGCATAATTCTTCCATGCCCAAGTCTTCTTCCTTGGGAAAGGAGAAAGCTCTCTAAGATAATGCTTTGTCCTCTATTACTTCTAGTTGTTTTCTTGATTCTAGTATTTCTTATCACATGACACAAACTATAAATCTTCTTGATTCACTTTTTGCATCTTACTTCACACATCACTATTCGAAACTCTTCTCAAATTCTAGTTTTAGGAATAAACTTAGGTTAAATGTAGGATGGTAGAATTGATGAAGTTCTTCTTGTGCTTAATCTATTTCATAGAATCTACTTTATATCTATCAGATTTGCAATGATGGTGATGGAAGGTTTGTTGATTTCTCTCTTACTAATATAGGTATTTGAAAGATGCAGGATCTTGAGGTCATTACTATAGGCATAGTTATCACAAAACCTAACTGTATAGGTTTGAAAGATTTGAGTCTACATAATGATCATCCCATTGCTCATGCATATTCTACGAGAAAACTTTTGGATGAATGGTTCTTGGACCTAAATTATAGACATCTTTAGAAGATGAGCACTCAAAATTTGGTGATTTGTCTACCTCAAGTCTCTTATTTAGATGGAGTTTTTTATGGTTGTGTTCATGGAAAAAATCATAGGGATCCATTTTCTAAAGGTTTGGCCATATGAGCTTTGACTCCCCTTGAGTTGGTGCATAGTGACCTCATGTCACTCACTATTCCTTTATTTATTATGGCCTAGTATCTACTCACCATTATTGATGACTTCTCTAGGCACAAATGAGTGTATTTTTTGAAGTACAAGGATGAGCCTCCTCAATATTTTATGACCTTACTTGCATTTTTGGAGAACCAATTAGGACATTCCATTTAGAATATTCACACAAATAGGGGGAGTGTGTCAATCAAGAATTCCATGAATTCTATTGTGCTTGAGATATTCTTCATTACCACACAGTGTCATACACTTCTCAACAAAATGGTGTAGCCAAGTAGAAGAATAAAACCTTATAGGAGATGTCCTATTGTATGATTTAGTCTAGGTCCAGGGCTCCAACATTTTGGATAGAGGCAATAAATTGTGCTAACTACATTCAAAACTGTATGCCTCACAAGGTAATGTAAAATATGACTCTTGAGTGGTTCTTTTTCATGTCAATCCCAAGGTGTCCTTTTTCAATTTATTTGGTAGTGATTCTAGGATATTCATTTCATATGGTAGGTGTAAGGAAATGGAGAAGATGAGTTAGTGGTTCATATTTATTGGCTATTGTGAAGATGTGAAGGTTATTGGTTGTTTGATCCTATTACTTGAGAGGTACATTTTCAACGTGATGTTCAATTTGATGAATCTTTCACTTTGAATGGTTCTCAATCATAAAAATATTCTTCTATTATTCCTGGTTCTTCTTTAGAGGATGTGTTTCTTCCAGAGGATGATGATGATGATCCTCCTAATAATGATGTTCTGGATGATGGTATTTATCTAGTTGTCGATATTACTCCATCTTATCCTTATCCTTCTCCTCCACTTGCACCCAACTAACCTTTATGGGCTTGTATATTTATCAAAGATGTTGTTCCTCTTCTAGGTAATCCCACTACTACACATTGCACACATTACCACACTTTAGGTTTTAGTCTTTTGAGTCATGCATTTTTTAATAATCCTAAAAAAATTGTAGATGCTTTGGGTGTTCTAGAAAGGAATTGTAGATGGTATTTCAAGTTAGACTTTATTATATTTCTAAAGAACTAGTTGACCCTAGGATTATTCTTATGCCAATCATATTTAATGACTTATGCTCAAATATACAATCCTTTTAGTGGAGGTGCGATTTAGTTTAAACAATACTTATTAATTTATTTCTATTTATAATAAACACTTACCCTTTTTAATATATAGAATCTTGGGTCTTACAATTATATTTATTACATATGAGGCCCAACAAGTCTTCACAAAAGAAGAAATTGAGGGTAATAGCATTAGCAAGGTCAAACCTATAATGATTATTCATTAGGCTAGGCTCACACAACTTGTTCAATCACTAATCAAATAAAGAACACCTACTTGTAGGAAATTTGAGTCCTTCCTAAATACAAGAATGACATTTAAATTATTATCTAAGACACCATTCTTTAATTTATTTTTATCAAATTGGGCCCCAATAAATACTAGATAAGGGAAAAAACCTATTAGTACCCCTAGTATCTCCAACTGCATGTTTGCAAGTGGCCAAAGAAAAGCATTAATTAGGTCTTTAAAAAATAGCCATGTTGCCTCCTCCTCTCATGGTATTGATATTTATAATAGCAACATTCCCAAAAAAGATAGAACCACCTCCTTAGGGGAATTAAAAGTCTACTAGGTTTGCTAAAATCATAGATGTTGAAAAGATTGTTGACGTCGTAGACAAAAAAATATGAGGACAAAAATGAAGAATAATCTAAATACCTCTCTTTTGATGATGATGAAAATGGGAGAAGTGATGAAAATAATGATGAGGCCCTTAACCTAGTTCCTAAAGACTTCGTCTCACATTCCACTTGTTTGAGACCCAACTAAATAGGAACTTGAAAGGCTGAAAAATGATAAGAATTATGGGGATGATGAAGTTGAGGAACAAAATGTCTTGAGTGGTGTTGAGTCCCAAGATTATCATTACAATCTGCAAAGTTGGAGGGTCTAACTGTTAGGGATGATAGCTTGGAGACCCCCAAAACTATGTTAGATGTGAAAGAAATAGAGAATGGATTAAAAATCTTGAGAATGGTATGAAGAATATATTAGAAATATATGCTTTGTTTTCATTGATGTAAAACAATGTGGTTCAAATGGGTTTTTTTTCCAGACATCAACAAAGTTAGCTACAATGATGAAGTGTTTATAGTTATGCTTTTGAAACAAAGGTCACTATGGATTGGTACTTTGGTTTGAACATAGACAATTTTTTTTGGTAGTTGATCAGATTGATATTAGTATGTTTGAATCCAATTACTTGTCAATTATGAGGATGGTTGGGAGTTTGATTATTGTTGTCTAATTGTTGGTTTTTTTGGATTGGACTTACGTTATTGTGAATTAATATTGCTATGTTTTCAAAGGATATGAGCACAAATCCATTGAATGTAGGATGAAAAAGAACTTTCGAAGAAATGACAATGAGAGCATAATGGAGAAATGGTTCGGTATGCTATAACTGTAACTATGTTGGGTATATTACAAAATTTTGCAAGAGCAATAAAGAAAATAATATTGGTTTGGAGAGTATAGTAGATTCCAGAGGAAAAGGAAATCTATTGTAGGTGAAGAAATTAAAAGAAAAGACTGAAGGAAATGTTCATGGTGGTTTGGCATCCGCTACCTACGGATGTGGTTCCCTCTTTCAGTAATTAACTCAAACAATAGGGTCTGAGGGGGAGATTTAATGAAAAAATCTTTTGACCCCTCTTGGTTTGATGCTGAGTTTCCTCTTAGCATGGCAGGTGTCTCTGAAGATATTTGAGAGGTTTTGAGCATATCTTATAGACTTGAAGTGGTTTTTGATGGTTTGGCAAACAATGTATTACCTTTTTGGAAATATAACTTGTGAGTATTTATTTTCTTGATTAAAATCATTTATGTACTTGTCATTTGAGAAATTAAGGAGAGAAAGGTCCTAGTTCTTCGAAAAGAGTGAAGATAACATTACAAAGTGATAATTTAGCAGAATGACAAAAATTGCGAGTATCAATGATGAACTCGGACTTGAATATAAGTTAAAACCCTTCATTACAACAGATGTAGATTTGGCTGGAGCATTTTTTGGTATTGATGATCACATTATCTACAATGAAAATATTTTTTAGTACGTTGATGGTAATCTAGAAGAATATAATCATGAGAAGATTAGGAATTTAAGGCAGAATTACTCAGTTGACAATTCATAGAAGTTGAAGAGTGAATTTGGAAATCTAGGGAACAAAGGTTTAGACACTTGAAATTGTTTTAAAATGATTGATGATGAAGAAGTTATGAGAATTCTTTTCAATAAAATTCATGGTGAATTTATTTGTTTTGAAAGACCGTATTTATGTGCAAAGCATGTTCTATGAATTGTAATAGCGTTGTCCAGGACCAGAGAAATAACTGTATTGAAATCTTTGAAGAATGTTGATGTGAATCATCTAACTGAAGTAATTTAAGATCGAAGAGAATTAAAAATTAATACTATCAAGGATGTAGACGTTAGATATGTGATAATGGGGATATCTTACAAAGTTTATTATAAAAATACAGAAGGTTCTTATGTGTCGAATGGTGTGCATGTGGCTTATCAAATGGTTAAAGAAAACACAGAATACGATCTCTGAAAGACTCTATGACATCAGTTGTTACATAAAATCAAAATCTCAAAGAGTGAGATGTATCCATTCTGGTATGGTTCTCTATTTTTTTGCTTAGTTTTCCAATTTCTGAATGCTTTGCCTAGAGCTAAAAATATTGCAAGGAGAAATGACATGACTATTGGGTCACAAATTAAGGGTTATTTAGATGGGTTGGATGATAGTATAAAAATGTTAGAAATTTCTTTGTAAAGCTCAAAAGTGATTTGATTCTAAGGAATCAGATTCCTCCTAAAGTTGTAGATTAGTATGGGAATAATATTGTATTTTTAGTGGATAAAGATAATTGCTTTTTAGAAGCTATGGTTATGAGAGTTTCTTGGGTAACTGGTGCAGCCATAATCCAGTGGGCCCTCAAAGAGAATAGACTAGATCATGCAGCACGAGTAACACATCGGAAGAAACAACAACATATTAAAAAATAACAAAATCAGATTTCCGCACCTTCATATATTCATCATAGATCATCCGGTTACATGCAAGATAACAAGCCAAAATACAATCCATCCAGATCTCTAAGAGACCTCTGAGTTATCAATCTTGTAACTAGGATCTCATAAACCTCTAACTTCCTACTAAGGATCTCATATAATAATATTTATACCCTCCAGAACATATTCGGGTCGGCCACAAAAGATCACATTTACCAAGACAAGAAAATGAAACATGTAAATAGGTCAGCCCCAAGAATGAAAGGAAATTCCTCCAAAAAAGAACAACCAAGGAGCGTGGATTAATAGGAAGGTCGGCCAAGGACTCAGGATCATCGAGAAATACCCCAAATAGATCCAGATGCAAAGAGATCGCTCCACATGAAAAGAAATCGACCAATTAGCCGTTAAGCTCAAAAACTGCTCCAGGAACCAGAACAGTCAAACCGAAAGCAACGTCTCACCGAAAAAGAATCCAAATGGACTTATAATATGGAATAAAGCATAAGAACACACTTGGAGACCAAAAATCTGATCCGCAAGGAAAAGCAACCAACTACTGAAAGAACACACAAACTAAAACACTTAACTTGAACAAAACAAAACTGAAAGGAAATATTTTTGGTTGATGCAAGATTTCTCATTGACCAAGGATGCTCTTGCATCAGACACCCCAAGTACAAAAAGACGTTCCATGAGAGGAAACTCATGAACATTGAAAAGGAGTCGGGATATAGACTCATGCTCATTTCTGATCAAAAAATATTCTTTATCTGCAAACCTCTTTCTTAACTCCTCCGGAACCTCAACCGAGTTCTCTAACTCTTAACTCTCATTATTTATTTTATCCTGCTTCAGACTAGCACACTGTCTCTAATTGATGCTCTCTTTTTTCTATAACTCTGATTTATTACCACCACAAGACTTCATCTGGTCTGCCACCATAACCTTATTGCCATCTGGTTTCTTCTTACTATTAGACTTATCTATCAAACCCTTTTTGCCTTTCTATTCCACCCTCCAGTATAACCTCAACAACTGGTTTCTCCTTACTGCAACTCTCTTCAAGACTCAAATTTCTCATTTTTCTTTTTCCTTCAAAGAAGCCAATGTGAACTTCTGCCCATCCTTCTCAATAGTGATTAGGTTTCTTCTACAGTCATAGATAGCTCCTCTATCAAAATGCCAAGCTCTTCCCAACAAGACATGACAAGCACTCAGATAAAACATCACACAAGACCTTATCCCTAAAAGGTCCAATGTTAAAACTCACCAAACACTTCTCTTTCACTTCTAACTTTAAATCATCTTGTAACCAACTTACCTTATAAGGACAAGGGTGCTTAATCCTCTTGAATCCAAGTGTCAGTACCATCTCCTTAGATACCAAATTATCATTACTTCCACTATCCACAATAGCCTTGCAACACTTTTCACACAGTCTAGAAAATACACCTTCTATGAGTAGGTTTGGTATCTTCACTGCTTTGCTCCATCTTGACTCTTCTGAACATAAGGGATTGTCCTTGCTCTGGCACACATTTAGTTCTGGTAAATCTAGCTTCCTTATCCTCATTTGCCACACAACTTCTTGCCATTCCCTACTTACATTCATAAAATCTATTTTCGGTTTCTCCACACTTGGAACATCTACCTAGAAATTTTGTACTACTACTGTCACTCGCTTTCCTCTGTGTTTTTTGATCTCGTTCTTTATTCCACTTAGGTTTTTATTCTTCTTCAACACTTTGCATCTTTGTACTCTTCTGCCCCATGAATCTCTCCTTCCCTCTAGGGCTATTCTCTTGTCTTCTTCTCACCTTGTCCTCAACCTTCAAAGCATACTGTTAAGCTTCCTCAACTGTGGAACTCTTCAACATACTCATTTCATACTGAATGTTAAATACAAGTCCATTTATGTACCTCCCCACCTTTTCTCTATTCATCTCTCTATGTTTAAATCTGATCATTACTTTGTAGAGCTCCTCGGTATACTCTTTCATAGTCATGTTTCTCTGCTTCAAGTTTTACAACTTCTTGAACAGCTCCAACTCATAGTCTCTTGGAATAAACTTAGCCTTCAATATTGCAACCATCTGTCTCCACCAGGTGATCTTCATTTCACCATTCTCCACTCTGTCTCTTTGCAACTCTTTCCACCATAAGGCAGCATGCCTTTTCAATTTAGTTTGTGCCAACCTAACCCTCTGTGAATCCTTAACATTCTCAAATTCAAAGTAGTCCTGCAACTCTTTGATCCAATTTATCAAATCCTCTGGATTCAGTGTCCCATTAAAGTTTGAAATCTCCACTTTATGTATTTTACTTGCTTGTGACACTGCTCTCAGAAATCTTTCCTCTCTTCCGTCTTCTAGTCCTTCAGCCTCTTCCGCTATTCTCCAGCTTCTTCATATTTATCCTCAAAATCTAGATTCCTCTACAAACTAGCCAATGTGTTATGAATCTCATTCCTCATCTCATTCTTGAAATCCTCCATCATCTTCTCTACCCTCTGGGGGTTCATCCTTCTAGGCGGCATCTCCTCCTTTTCTCTGGTGAACTGCCTCAACTTGGAGATCTGACTGTTGGTTTCAATTGCCTCACACTCAGATATCTATTGAACACACTTGTAACCTTCCTCTACTTGATGATTTGTTCACCCAAAGGAATTCCTCAAGCTTCACAACTAGCTCTTCCACCAACTGGTTCATAACCAGCTCTGATGCCACTTGATGCAACCATAATCTAGTGGGTCCTCAAAGAGAACAAACCAGATCATGCAACCAAAGTACCACAACCGAAGCAAAAACAACACATTGAAAACTAACAGAATTTGATTTTTTCACCATGATATATTCATCATATATCATCTGGTAATCAACCAGTTATATGCAGGCTAACAAGCCAAAATACAGTCCATTTGGATCTTTGAGAGACCTCTGAATTATCGATCTCGTAACTAGGAACTCATAAACCTCTAACTAGCTACTAAGGATATCATATAATAAAATTTATACTCTCCAGGACATTCGGGTTGGCCACAAAAGATTACATTTACCAAGAAAGGAAAATGAAACGTGTAAATAGGTCGGCCCCAAGAGTGAAAGGAAATTCCTGCCGAAAAGAACAACGAAGGAGCATGGATCAGCACGAAGGTCATCCAAGGACACAAGATCATTGAGCAAGACCCCAAATAGATCCACATGCCAAGAGATCACTCTACACGAGAAGAAATCAAAAAATTAGCCATTAAGCTCAAAAACTACTATGGGAACCAGAACAGTCAAACCGGAAGCATTGTCTCACCGGAAAAGAATCCAAATGGACTGAGAATCTGTAATTAAGCATAAGAATACGCATGGAGACCGAAAATCTGATCCGCAACGAAAAGCAACTAGCTATCGGAAGAACACAAAAACTAAAACACTGAACTTGAACAGAATAAAATTGAAAGGAAATATTTTTGGTTGATGCAAGATTGCTTATTGACCGGGGATACTCCTGCATTAATAACTTTGTTACTTTATGAGGTGTCTTAACATGAATGTATGAGTTTGGCATAAAATTTATTGAAGATGCTCAAGGATATAAATGCAAAAAGACTTGGAACAAAAGATGATATCCTAGGAAGGTTCAAAATGATGAAACTGGAGAAAAGAGCAATGGAAACAAGGAAGTTATTTGTAGAGATTTCTACCTCTAGTTCTAAAATTTAGAAGAGTGAAAAGATGGTTTTGGAGAAGAAGGACATTGAGCTGGTAACAATTGACAATGATGATGATGAAGAGAAGAAGGTAGAATAGAAAGTTGTTTAGTGTAAGGAGCTGAAATATTTTGATGAGGTTACTAATGATGATGGACTTATCAAAGAGAAGGTGCTTGAAATGATCAGGAATCATGGTGGAGTACAAAATATTGATAATCATGTTTCTTATGAGAAATATATTATTGAAGAGGCATTTGTGAGGTACTTGGTTCAAAATAATTTAGTTGCTACTGATATTGCTAATCTTCTTCCAAAGGAGCTTGTGGAGATACTTATAGAAATAATGGCTAAAGGAGATGAAAGTGGTTTTGAGAAAGGATTTACTGAAAAAAACTTGCAAGAAAGGATGATAGAAATATATAAAAGAGAACATCATGTGCTAATCCTTAATTTAACGAATTCTAGGAAATCAATGTAGCCTATTGAAATGTTGTACAAATTTTATTTAAGGTGGCCAGCTTCCACAAAAAAATTCAAGGATGAAATTGATCATATTGAGTCTCAATTGATGGAACTAGATGAGAACTATAAAATCTATGTAGATGCTTATGGAAAAGAATTCAATAAGGCTCGAGAATTGCATAATCAATTAACCCCGATAAGGCATCAAAGAGATTGTTACATGAGGATGTTTGGAGAGTTGTGATCTGACATGGAATTAAACTTTCTTCCTACATAGCACTATTGGTTGATGCAGAAAATATTGAGAAAAATGATAAAAATATATATTCTTTTGATGGTGCAATAAAAAAGTGTATTGTCTACAAATGTTAGAGTAGGATTCTTGTTACTACTACTAATGCCTAGAATGCCATAGTGATTAGGTTGAAGAAATAATTGAAAGACATTTGGCCAAGTAATTTTTAATGATGCTCTATGTTATGTATTATTACTATTTGGTTTGACCTTTGTCTTTAATGGTAAAGGTGGAGAATAATACTAAAAAGTTTTTTATATCTACTTTGGGAGGACAATAATTAAATGTGTTTAAAATGAACAAAAGGATTGTTATATAGTGTGGTGATTCACTAGTTAGGGGGAATTGTTATTAAAGAAAGGTTTACTATGAAAACATTTTTAGTTGTTTGCAATCAATAAAAAAGGGGGAGATTGTTACACATATATTCTTTGTTGTCAGTGATGTCAAATAGTGTGGTCCAAATGGGTTCTAGTCTTGACATCAACAAAGTTAGCTACAGTGATGACGTGTTTACCATTATTCTTTTAGACCACAAGTCATTGTGGATGGTACTATGGTTTGGACATAGGCAGTTTGCTTTGGCAGTTGATCCAAATGATATTAGAATATTTGAATCGGGTTACTTGTTGATGACAAGGATAGTTGAAACTTTGTTTATTGTGGTCCAGGTGTTGCTTGTTTTGGTAAGAACTTATGCTATTAAGAATTGATATGATTGGTACATGTGTTCATGGTATGCTATTAGAGTTAGATGTAACATATATTTTTTGGTTCGATGATGGTGTGTGAAGTATTCTTTTGGTTCAGAGTTCCTCATTTTCATTTTGGTTTCAGTTGACATAAAGTTCTATGCATTTAATATTTTGGTCTAGTTGTATTTTTGGGTTAGAAATGTGAATACACGTTACAACCTTTCTTTTGGCCAACTTGGTGAAGATGTTTTGGTTTCGAACTGGTATACACACACACATGATAGACAAAATTAAGATATATGTGTATGTGACTTGATGTAAGGATGAAGATGTGAGTGAAGTTGCTACATCATAAGGGATTATAGTACAAAGGTGAAATTCAATATAAGAGCAGTGATGCAAAGACCTGGAGGTCCAGATACTTCATTAACGTCAAAATTTGTGTTATAATATAGACTGTGATCAACATGTAGAGATGCCTTTATTCATGGGGTTATTTTCCTATAAGTTGTAATATTGTAGCTTGGTTTGTTGTAATTAGCATCAGTGTGCAAGTCATTTTTTGTTGTATCTTGCACCAAAAGTAGTTAGACATGGTTTGTAAGTCCAAAATAGTGATCTCCCTCTTGTAAGACATTTTTATAGTGGATCAATCTGTGAGTTGGCCCTCACTCTAGTTTTTCCCAAAATAGGTTTTTCACGTATAAAATATTAGTGTTTACGTGTAATTAGTGTGAATAAATTTATGATGTTATCATTTAATACTCTTTGAAGTGAATGCTTAGAATAAACTTGTTAGATGCAAGATTGAAGTCTAAAATTTTAGTTAATGTTGAGTCACCCACCTCTCAGCATCTAGTGTGTGTTCAACAATTGGTATTAGAGAAAGGTTTCTCTGAAGTAATCTTAACTTCTTGTGGTAGATCCACAATCTAAATACTATGTTTGAAGAAGAGTTGAATAATATGGGTTCTTTAGAACAATGTGATTGTGATGATGTTAAAGGAGTTGTTGATATTGAAGGAGGCTTGAGATCTACATTAGTTGATCTGAATGAGTGCAAAGACAAATACAAGAAGGAAGTTGATAAAATTTCTCACTTAAGGGGTTTATTATAGAGAGGAAAGAAGGTTATTGATGAATTTAAAACAAAGCTTGATGAAAAGACTAGAGAATTTTTGAAATTAGAAGAAGTGATGAATCTGAAAAGTGAACTCAAAGATGCTAAAGATTAGATTAGTAATGGCTTAAACTTGAAAGGTGGAAAGGAGATACAAGAATATATCTTGTAGTTTCAAACTAATGAAGAGTTTGGCGAATTCTCAAAGATCAATGAAGAAAAGGGAAAAGTCAAGAAAGATATGAAGAATGCTACCAAAGATAAGAGGAATTTCATGTCTAACCAAAATTTTAGGAAGTTTGTGATGAACTAGAGACCACCTCCAATCATTTTTAGGTATTTATCTTTGAAAGGAAATTGTTTTTCATGTAAAAAAGTAGGGCACAAAGAAAATGAGTGTAGAAAAAAAAAAGCGGGGGGTTATTATTTAAATGAAAATTGTCATTATTGCATCAAGTTTGGATACAAGGATATTGAATGTAGAAACATAATGACTATAAATAGAAATGTCAAATATTTTAATACATATTGCTATGTTTGCAATGATTATAGCCACAAAGCCATTGAATGTAGGATGAACAAGAACTTTAGAAAAAATGGGAACAAGAGTATGATGTAGAATAGTTTGGTATGCTATAACTATAAAAATCTTAGGCATATTACAAAACTTTGTAAAAGAATTGAAGAAAAGACTATTGATATAGAGAGTATAGTGGATTCTAGAGGAAAACGAAATTTGTTGGTGAAGAAACTAGTAGAAAAGATGGAAGGAAATGTCCAAGGGAGTTAAACATCTACTATAGATGTGGTTCCCTCTTTTGGTAGTTAACTTAGACAACAGGGTTTGAGGTAGAGCTTTAATGAAAACATCTTTCAAACCCTATTAGTTTCATGTTGAGTTTCCTCTCAATATGACAACTATGTGTGAAGACTTTTTGAAGGTTTTGAGCATATCTTGTGGTTCGAAAGTGATTCTTGATAGTTCGACAAATAGTGTATCAAATTTTAGGAAATCTAACTTCTAAGTATTTATTTTTATGATTACAATCATTTATGTACTTAGAATTCGAGAAACTAAGGAGATCGAAGGAACAAGTTCATGCAAAAGAGAAGAAAATATTGCAAAGCGGTAATATGGCAGAATTGGGAAAATTGTGACTATCAACGGTGAACCTAGACCTAAATATAAGTTAAAAGCCTTCATTCAAATGGATGTAGATTTGGTTGAAGCATTCTCTTGCATCGATGTTCATGTTATCCACAAGGAAAATATTTTTCAGTACATTCATGTTAATCTAGAAGAATATAATCATGAAAGGATTAGGACTTTCAGGTAGAATTACCTGGTTTACAATTCACAAAAGTTGAAGAGTGAATCTGGCAATCTAGGGCAAAAAGATTTAGACACTTGAAATTGTTTTTTAATGATTGATGATGAATAAGTTATAAGAATTGTTCTTAGTAGAATTCATGATGAATTTATCTGGCTTGATAGACCATATTTAATTTTAAAATAGGTGCTACGAAGTGTAACAGGGTTGTGCGCGAATGAAGAAATACATATATTGAAATCTGTGAAGAATGTTGAGATAAATTATTTGACTAGAGTAATTTGAGATGGAAGAGCATTAAAAATCAATACTATCAAGAATGTGGATGTTAGGTATGTGACAATAGGGATACCTTACAAAGTTTATTACAAAAATAGAGAAGGTTCTTGTGAGTCCAACGATGTGCATGTGTCTTATCAGATGGTTAAGGAAAATTTGTAGAATACGATTTGTGTGAGATTTTACGGTGATAGTTGTTAGATAACATCAAAATGTCAAAGAGTGAGATGTATCCATTTCGGTTCTCTATTTTTTTTTTTAAGTTTCTATTTTCTAAATGCTCTACCTGGAGCTAAAAATATTACATGGAAATATGACATGACAATTGGGTCACAAATTAAGGGTCATTTAGATGGGCTGGATGATAGTTTGAAAATGTGTAGAATTTTTTTGTAAATATTAGAAGTAATTTGATTTTGAGGAATCTGATTCCTCCTAAGTTTGTAGATTGGTATGGAATTGATATTGTATTTTTAGTGGATAAAGATAATTATTTTTTGGAAGCTGTGGTTTCAAGAGTTTCTTGGGTTACTACATTACTCTATGAGGTGTCTGGACATGAATGTATAAATTTAGTAGAAAATTTATTGAAAAAAATAAAGGATCTGAATGCAAAAAGGCCTGGAAAAAAAGGAGATCCTAGGAAGGTCCAGATTGACGGAACTAGAGAAAAGAGAAAAGAGAAAAAAAGAAGCTATCTGCAGTGATCTCTGCCTCTAGTTTTAAAATTCAAAGGACTGAAAAGAGGGTTTCAGAGAAGGACATTGATCCAATAACAATTAATAGTGATGATAAAGAAGAAAATAAGAAGCTAGAACAAAAAGTAGTTCAATGCAAGGAGCAGAAAAATTTCAATAAGGTTACTGCTGATGATGGACTTACTAAAGAGAATGTGCTTGAAATGATCAAGAAGGTGAGTGGAGTGCAAAAAAACTATAATTCATATCACATTCATGTTTCTTATAAGAAAAATGTTATTGAAAAGGCATTTATGAAGTACTTGGTTTGGATTAACCTAGCAGCTATTGATATTGTTGATCTTCTTCTGGAGGAGCTTGTGGAGATACTTATAGAAGGAATGGTAGAAGGATATGACAATGGGTTTGGGGAAGGATTTATTGCAACAAACTTACAAGAAAAGATGATAGAAAAACGTAAAACGTAACATTAGGTGGTAATGCTTAATTTAATGAATATAAGGAAATCAAAGCAGGTTGTTGAATTTTGTTTGAGCTTCCCAGCTGCCACAAAAAAATTCAAGGATGAAATTTATCCCATTGAATCTCAATTGGTGGAATTGGCTGAGAACTATAAAATCTATGAAGATTCTTATGGAATAGAAAGAAATAAGGCTCAAGAATTACATGATCAATTAACCTTGAGAAGACGTCAATGATATGCTTACATGAGGATGTTTCAAGAGTTGCAAGCTGATATGGAATTAAAAATTTCTCCCTACATAACATTGTTGGCTAATGTAGAATTTTTTTAGAAAGATGCTAAAAATATAGATTCTAATGATGATATAGTAAATAAGTATTTTGACTATGAATGTCAGAGCATGATTCTTGTTGCTTCTACTCTTGCTTGGAATGGCTCAGAGATTAGGTTGAAGAAACAGTTCAAAGATATTTGGCTGAGTAATTTTTAATGATGTTCTTTGTGATTCATTATGATTCTTTGGTTTGGCCTTTGTCTTTGATGGCAAACAAGGAGAAGAATACTAAAAAAATTTATATCTTCTTAGAGGGGAATACTGAAATATGTTTAAAGTGAACAGAAGGATTGTTATACTTTGTGGTGATTCTCTAGTTAGGGAGGGTTGTTATTCAAAAAAGGTTTATTGTAAAAATATTTTTGGTTGTTTTCCATCAATAACAAAGGGGGAGATTGTTCCAAATATATGTTTTGTTATCATTGATGTTAAAGAGTGTGGTTCAAATGGGTTCTCGTCTGGACATCAACAGAGTTAGCTACACTGATGAAGTGTTTACTATTATGCTTTTGGACTAGAGGTCACTATGGATTGGTATTATGGTGCAGGCATAGACAGTTTTCTTTTGGCAGTTGATCTGATTGATATTAGTATGTTTGAATCTAGTTACTTGTTGATCATGGGGATAGTTGTAAGTTCTATTATTGTGGTCTAGGTGTTGCTTGTTTTGGTTTAGAATTACAGTGTTGTCAATTGATATGATTGGTAAATGTGTTCAGGTTATGCTATCAAAGTTAGATGTAACATATATTTTTGGTTGAGTAATGGCATGTCAATAATTATTTTGGTTAGGAGTCGCTCGTTTTGTTTTTAGTTTTGGTTTGGATCAAGTTCCATGCATTTCATATTTTGGTCTAGTTGTATATTTTGGGTCAGAGATGTGCATACATGTTACAACCTCTTTTTTGTCCGACTTGGTGAAGATTTTTTTGTTTCGAATTGGTACACACACACACACATAGGATATAAAAAATCAACCCATATGTGTGTGTGTGGAATATTGTGGTGCATGTGTGTGTGACTTGATGTAAGGATGAAGATGTGAGTGAAGCTACTACATCAGAAGGGACAAGGGGCTATGCAAGGTGCAAGATGGAAAAATGAAGCTTGGTTGCATGGGGGAGGCACAAATAGGTCCCAATCAACTATGAGGATGAGACCGATATGGTGAGGGCCCCAAATGCAGTCAAAATTGCAAGGGGTACAATTTTAGGATGCTACAACAAGATTTATCATCGACTGAGGATGCTCTTTGTAATGTGATATTTTTATATAATGACATGAAAGCTACATCTTTCATATAATGAGATGCACACTTGAGACATGGAGAATAATGGTTCTAACAATACCTTCCTATAGAGAAATAGAAAAATCACATAGATGTGAGAACAACAAAGTCCTATAAATAAATTTTGACAATTCATTTAAGTGGTAACTCAAGAAAGAATATTATGACCAGCACAACATCAAAAAGTGAGGGTACAATTATAATGGATGAAATGATGATTAAAGAGAATGGGGTTGTATCTTATTATATTATGGTTGAATTAGATTCACTATTCTAAACATACAAACTAGGAATCAAGCCCACTCACATCTAAAATACATTAAATAATTATCAATAGGCTGAACTACAGAACCTTGGGATAGTTGGGTGTACGAGTTTACTATTCTTTTTCTTGTGGTTTGATTTAATAAGGTAGCATGGAAAAATGCAAGAACTAGACCTAAATTCATAGAAAAAATAATTAGTAAGCTACATAATAGATATATAGAATTTGAGAACAACTTTGGAAACATGAATTCGAAAGGAATCAATGTCAGTGATTTTAGGCTAAAAGTGTTAGACTATGCCTAGGTGTCCTAGTCCCAAAGGTGATGAATGAAGACATTAGGAAGAAATTTGAGATCATGATGTTACTTAGAAAATCTCACTTAAATTTTATTAGAAAAGTGTCAGGCACTTCAAACTTACTTGAACCATCCAATGTTTTTCACTTCTCCAAAGTTTAGATCTCTTTGTCTTAGTCTATACCCTCTGAATTTATAATCCTTTTCTATGAAATCTAAAACCTGCACACACACAAGAGATGAAAATGGTGTTTGATGTATAGGGATTTGCCTAGGACAATCCTCAGGTTTGGAATTAACAGCATAATGATGATAAATAGAAAATAGTGCTTATTCTTGTAGTGCAAAAATTAGATTTGAAGTAAAATATTGAATCCACAGTATTATACCTCAAGCTTGATTATGATGCAATTATCTTTGGATAAGACCCTCAAGTGTTAATTTAATAACATAACATGACAATACAATATCAATCATAAGAGCCCACTTGAATAAATGTTATTGTAAATCATTGTTCCATAATGCTCAGATATAGAGAAATTCACTCTAAATGCTTGTTTTAGGAGATGATTGAATGTGGATGGATGAAAATGAATTAGTAAAGATTCTCTTATATCTAGGGTTCTTGAGGTATTTCATAAATTAGGCCAACCTCCAATGCTCATATTCAAATATCCAAGGCTAGAAATGGTCCAAAATGCTTAGAAGAATGGAAAACTAAAATGAGTGCTAAAAAGAGTGTGAAATTAGACTTGTAACTAAAGGAGTACAATTTATGATACTACAAACCCTTTCAATGATTGTACTTAATGTAATTTCCACTTTATCACTGAAGACACTCATGTATGGTGAGTCACATTCAAGTTCATCTTCACCAAAGAACATCTAAACCAAATACTAATAATTTTAATTTTACTATAAGAAATGAACATAACTAAAACATCAATTATCTCTCTCTTTTTTCTTTTCATACAACCCTTTACAGTGGATATAAACTTTTTGAAATATATTTTAAAATTTAAAAAGAAAAATGAAATGGTCAAAACAAAAAATAATTGTTGAATAACAAGAATTCTAAAATGGAAAAGGTCAAACCAAAAATGCAATCCAAAAAAAAAATCTACTTAATGTTTGGTCTAATAAAAATACGCTCTCTTAGGGCACACTAATTAAATAAAAGCACCTACGAAGACCTCCAAAGTCCCTTTGACACCTCTTAATAAAATGCTGTAGTTCAACGTGCCATTCTTTTACTTTGAATATCACCCTTCTACAGTGAATTTCAACATTGACCCATTCAAGCACTTGCACCTTGTCTTCATCCTCTATAAATACGATTTACCTTGTCTATCCATCACCATTCTCGATCTTCACTCTCTATCTCGCAAAAAAATCACTCAGCTCTTCTTTCTTCATTTGTAAACAAATACGTTTCATTGCTTAATATTCATTCTGCCAATTGGTATGGCGAGATCGATGCTTCTGAAAGTTATGGCACTGCTTTTTGTGATCAACGTTATTGTTTTCCTCGCTGTCTCTGCTCGTCCAATCCTCAACGAGAAAGTCAATACAAATTTAGGCATTGATAATCTGGTTGAAATTGTGGAGATGTTAAAGTCGTGTCCTAACTGTGCAGGCAACATTCCAGATCCTAGTTGCTGCAAAACATAAAACATGGATGAACACAGCTATTGTGCATCCAACCACCTAACTATGATTTTCCGTCATGGAAACTCAGGACACATTTACATATTTTTCAACTTTCTGATCTGCGGTGATAGGGAAAAATATCATCTATCACCTTCAATTTATAAGCTAGATCGCTTTCATCTATCTTGATTGCGTAGCATTTAATTTGTATACTCAGAAATCAAGAATATACATATTCAGTTTTAAACAAATCTTAAAATAATTCATGAATAGTATATTAAACATTTGAACAGACTTTTGCTTTGGTGTCGCAAAAAGTTACGTGTCTGAAAAAGCAAGAAAGTGTGTATCTATAATACTTGCAAGGGTTATAAATTAGTGTGATTTTAAGCGCATATACAACTTATGCCGTGCACATTTTATAACAGATGCATTATGGTTTGGATCTGATCCAAGCTTTAGCACACGTTATAATGAATATATGTTACCCAAAATATTTTATTAAGGTTTGAGAATTTTTTTATATAATATATTTCTTTTCAAATATTAAATTTTAAATGTAAGGAAAAATAGAAAAATATAATGATCAAACAAAACATTGCAAATTTCATCTTATTGGAATGTTCTAATAATCTACTAAGCACACCTAGCTAATCTTAAATAACACAGAGAAGACTTTTTGTTGGGTCATCAATATAGGTGGAGACACAAATCACACTGAGGAGAGCGTTTATTTAGAACCTGGCAAAAAATTCTTATTCATCTTTTGGGGAGAAAAAAATATAAAAAAGAGAGAATTGTAAGCAGGATGTTGTTACACTAGATATTCCATTTCCTTGTCAAGAGTCAAAGGTAGACTACGAATTGTTGCCTTCGTTATATAAGCTAGCCAGTCTATTTCATGGAGTATTGTTTTTTTTCTAAATCTTAATTTTCGAATAATATGTGCATACAATGATTTTGTTTAATGGGTGGTTATAATCTGTGCTGTTTTCTGTGTGTATGCTCAGCTGTATTAGCATTTATCTTCCATCCATTTTTTATCTGAATGACGTTTCAAGACAAAGTCTGGATAAATAATATAAGGTGTTGTTGGATTGTTTTTTAACAGATTTATTATAGGACTAGAGCAATATCTGATTTCTCGGTTTCGGTTTTGTGCATATGTTTCTTCATTTATTAACGTGACCACTATATCTGATTTCTTTATGTTATATTATAGATGCTACTAATTTTGGCAGAAGAGAAGAGGGCCTTCCTTCAATGTAGTTTTCTCTCAAACTAAAGCAATGATCAAGTCAATCTCAATTTGTAGACATAATGTTGTGATAATTCAGACTGAGTTTGAAGGGATCTTAAAAGATAATGTTATTTTATTCTAGTTTGATGTTAATTGATCTCAGTTTTAGAATATTAGAACTATCTTAGAAGTATCTAGATTAGAGATTACGTTGATAAACATTTTCATATTTTCAGTTTAACAAACAGTGTTGTTTATCGTTTGATTTGGTAATCTCGGCTCAACATTCATAAGTATTGTTTTATTGTCAAATTATTTAGAAGTCAGTCAGTCTGGTTATAGTTAATATTTGGATGGATATCAAGTTGATATTAATAATTTTGAGACATAGCTTTGGTTTGTTAATGGTATACTTGTTATACATAGCTTGTCTAAGGCATACCCATTATCATTAGGTAGTTGTATATTGTGATAATGAATTCACTTTGAATGATCAATGAGGAATTAAATAAAGTAATACAATAAATACAATTCACAATTCCGGCAGAATATTTAATTTGTGTTATTGTGTAGAACATTTAGGATCTGGGTTATTGCCTTGACAGTTAGGACACGACCTTAAGTGTTGCACAATTTGAACCACATTATCGGCTACTTTGTTGTTGTTAATATCTTTGCAGTTTCGTTGAGATTATATCGATTAGAGACATAGAAAATGAACAAAACAATGAAAATAAGTACTACTGTTATCATTTTGGTAAGCATTGATCTGCCCATATTCATTGCCCGAGAAAGGTAACAAGAAATGACTCGAGAGAATAAATAGCTAGTTGAATAAGATATGATGAAACTCGAAGTGTTGAATAAGATATGATGAATAAGATATCAGGCGTATATATAGCAGAGCGCAGAAATGTGAGTGAGTGAATCTCGTTCAATAAATAAATTTTAAGATTCAATTTAGAAAATGTCGGGTTGAATATGGATGCACTCAAATATTTACTTCCCACAATGCGTCACGTATGAATGTGACCAATTCTTATGTGAGGTTAGTCAGAAATTATCATAGGTTAAATTATCAACTTGTGTGCAAGAATACAATTTTCAAATTGTGATGGAATTTGAGCCTTTGAGGTAATTTATTCATAGTGGAGAGCTGTGGTAATCCATTTATTCTTCCCAGTCTAATAATGGTAAATAAGTTCACATTTACACAAAATGTATTGCATTGATGGATTGATTTTTAGTTTATAGAAGTATTTAAATTGTGGAAAATTCTATTAGAAGATTTAGTTGTTTTCGTAAGAAAAAAATATAACTATATCAAGTTTTAGTAAGTAGTGAATTAAAATTATGTAGTTCATATAGATGTGAAGATTCTTTATTATGTGGTTTAGAGAACAATTTATATTAATAACAGTGCTGAAGGCTTTAGAAAGCTGAATGAGAAAATTATAATCCATAAAGCTCAACCGATCAATAGTATTTTGACATCTGCTACTAAATCTAAAAGGACTGATACTAATCCACAGGGACTGGAGGTGCAGGTCTTTACAGGCCCATCTACTAGGACCAGGAGTAGGAACCAAGAGAAAAGTACCACTATGAACATCATGGAGGAGGTCGAAGACATCAATAAGGACTTCATTGAGAAAAATTCTTAGCTCCTAGTGCTTTTGTTTACTTTTTTGTTAGTATTACGTGGGCCTTAGTGTTGTATCTTAGTTGGGCTTTGTGGGGTTTTGCCCTTGTCTTTTTTGTTGTTTGATTGTTGGTTCTAGAGATTCTTGATGTTATTTTTCTATTTATGTACTTGGATTTCGGTTTCGGGTTTCTGTAAAACCCATTTTATTTTAGTAAAAAAATATATATATTAATTTTAATTACTAGTAATTGGTCACTAAGAATAGTGATAATTAAGGAGAAGAGAGATTGGTGGCTTGTATGAAGAAATCATATCACAAGAAGCTAATCTGTCTTACTTAGATTAGGGATATGTTGAAGTAATAAGTATAATTTATTGAAGCTTATCACACATTAATATGGATTTTTTTTCATAAAGAATATACTTGCTAAGACAAATAAAACCATAAATTCAAGTAAATAAGTTTTGACAATTCATTAAAAATTCATAAGCCACGCACAAAAAATCGTGAGAGATGTCTCAAATAAAAAATGATTTTTATATCTTGAGAGAAACATGAAGTTATCTATCATCAAATGATCATCTACATTTCAAAATGATGGAATGTAAAAAGGTTATTGTCAACAAGTCCATTGTAAGTTCTACCAGTTATAAAACATTTAAGTGGTGGATGCTATGATAAGAAACACACTTACTTATGTGAGCATAACATACAATGAACATGAAAGCCATCATTTAGCATAAAATTACATGTGAATGGGATGCACACTTGAGACATGGAGAAAAATGGTTCTTAAAATACTAACTTAGAGAGAAAACAAAAAAGCACATAGATGCAACAAAATAAAGACATGTAAACAAATTTTAAGAAATCATTAAAGTAGTAACTCAACAAGGACTATTAATAACAATATAACACAACATCGGTAAGTGAAGGAGAAACTAGAAAGGGTGAATTGGTGAAGCCTATTAATAAATCATACAAGATATATAACCATTTGAATAAAAGAACTATGGTTGAAAGGACAAGACACTAAAGTGAAATAATGGAAATTGCGTCTTGACTCCAAACTAATACACTTGAGAAAAATGGGGTCATGGAAGAGTAGAACCATGACTAGCTCACCCTTGGACATAGAAAAAAATATTGCAAAACAAACACCCAAAGGGTGGATATTTTAGGATATCTAGTTAGAGGTTCTATCAATTTATGGTACTTTTTATGATGAGGTTCAAATATTTTCACGTTAAGATTGAATCCTTTCAAATATTGTACTTATTATAATCTCCACTTTGCCATTGATGGCACTCATTGAATGATGAATCACATTTAGGACTAGTTTCACCAAAATAATTATAAATTAAATACTCATAATTTTAATACTACTATTAAAGAAGAACTTGAACATGAACTTAAAATTTCTCTATTTTTTTAATCCAAACCATTATCTGTTTAGGTTCATTTAGCCCTTAATAATGAATATAAACTTTTTCAATAAATATTTAAAATTTTAACAAAATAGAAATCCTAAAAAAAAATGTTGAATAACATCAATTCTAAAGTGGAAAAGGTCAAACCAAAAATGTAATCTAAAATAAATTCTACTTTAATGTTGGGTTCAAGAATAATACAATCTCTTAGGCCACACTAATTAAAATAATAGCACCTTTGATGAGCACCAAAGTCCCTTTATTGCCTCCAAAAATACTGTAGTTCAATGTGCCATTATTTGACTTTGAATATCGCCCTTATTCAGCTTATTTAAATATTAACCTATTCAAACACTTGCACTCTATCATCTGTCTCTATAAATACAATTTACCTTATCTATCCATCACAATTCTTTTTTCTTCACTCTCTATCTCACAAAACATTCACTGGACTCTTCATTAATGTTTCATTTCTTAAGGTCCATTTTAGCAGTTAGTATGGTGAGATGATTGCTTCTTAAAATTATTTTAGTGCTTCCTATGCTCAACATTATGTTCTCTCTCATTGTCTTTCTAGCATGATCTATCATCAAGGAAAAAATGAATACAAATAAATCAATTTATAATCTACTTGAAATTATGGAGATGTTGGTGAAAGGAAAAGGGCATCCCAAAAAGACCTTTGAGAAATAGTATGAACCTTTTGTATCCTTTATTTCTTTTAATTATATGTTTATTATCATGACACAAGAACATACTAGTATGCCTTTAAAGTGAAAATAGATATAGTTAATTTCCTATTGCATTAACTCTTTGAGGAAAGATAATTCAGGTCATAGATTTGAATAAATATAAGTAGCATAACAACATGTAAATTAACACTTTAAAACATAAAAGAAAGAAGAATTGGATAGAAGAGAAGAAACAACAATATACATGGGGAAAACCTTTTTAGGTAAGAAACCCCACTCTCCAAAGCATCAAGCCAATGCATTAATCTACAACAAATAAATTACAATACACTTGTAGGCTCATAGCCTTAATATGGAGACTACATCATGCTCTTCTCTGAACAAACATAGATAGTATATCAGCAGCTCTATAAGAATCACCCTATCATCCTCTTACAATGAAATACAACTCAAACATATAGCTCTTTACAAGATATGTGCCAAGGAAAGAAATCTCCATCTTCAACAAAGAAAACAAGCTAAAGAAATCACTTCCATCAATGGCTCCAAAATCATCCTTTCTTTTATCTCAATAAAAAAATCTACTTTGTTGAGCACAAATCTCGATGGAAACCAAATTTCTTTATTCCCTTTTTTTTTGTTCTAAAATAGAAATCACAAGACTTGAGTCTCAAGTCTTCATAGAAAATTGTCAAATCAATTATTTTAATCAAGAAAATTTTTGACTCCAACCTCCTACAAGTAGGATGAATCAATATACACCAAAATAATTAATTAAATTAATTAACAATGTTAGGACCCAAAGGTTGAGACACCTTAATCCCAATATTCTTCCACTTGTTGAAGACCTGTCAAGAGTCAAATGCAAACCACAAAATACTACCACAACTTCACTATGCTCACATAATTTATAGAAGCGCAAATATAACTTTAAACCCATTACCAAAACATATACTTGAAGTCCAAAAATTTTCCAATAACAAAGATCAAATATGAATATTCAAAAATCCCATCAGAATAACAACCACAACTGATTGCTCACATCCAACTGAAAAAACTCATGAATTAAAAAGAAACCACAAAATTTTTAAAAAAATGCAATCATCCATACCTCTAAGCTATTAACAAAATTAGTAAACTCATTTCAAAAAAAAAAAATTCCAACTCATAAACTCTAATTAAGCTCAATTTGTAAACCTATCAATGAAGAACATACACATCTAAGAACTTCCACTCCATGGGTAATGAAATTCTAAAAATAACCAAGGCATATCAAGTATACCAATAGCATCACATAGAATGAGTTAAAAAATACCATGTAGTACCAAGGAACATCCACAATGATATGGAAAGCTTGTAAACAAAACAGTTGCATAAACATCTCTCATAACAAGTCTCCAAAACTCTCACAAGTTCTCCAAACCCAATAATGAAAAGAGATAATAAGAACCTCTAGGTCATTTGACAACACACATGTCCACCAAATAGTGATCATCATATCTCCAAGAAAACCTCAAAACTAATGTAATGTGAATCCAAATATCTAGGAAGATAACCAGGACCGAAGAGAGAGACACTGCAAATGAACACATGCAAAATGTCCTTCAACATACACCTATATATGAAAATTATGTCAAATATTATCTTCTTCAAAACACTCCAAAAGAAATTCCATAACACCCAAGCCATTCAATCACCAAGATCAAACATAAAATATGTATTATGTAACCAACATGAATGAAAGTCTATCACGAGTCAAGAAGATCAAACTCAAATCAACTATTTCCATAGTAGGAAATCATTCCAATATGCCATCTCCTATGATCCTCATAATCAACTCATAGTAAAAAATATGCACAAGGCAATAACTATGTCATAACATCTCTCAAACTGACTCCTCCAGTACCACCTATTGATGGATCAGGACCCATATCTATGAAAGATAGAGCATAAAATATTACTCATCTAAAAGTAGAAATGGGAAATACCTCTCAAATGATAATCTACCAATTAGACCAAATGTGGGGAATGATAATGCTTCTCCAAGTTAAATAAGTCACCATGACTCACTCTAAGAACAATATCCTCATGAGTCTAATTACCAGGTGAAACCTCCTCAATATTCCTATTGAAACCACCAATTGTCTCAAAAAAAATCTCTTAGAAAAGGGAACATCAACTTCACCTAAGTCTCCAAGTATCCATGAGCCCCTGTAACCGATCAATCTATGCCATAACATCTCTCTATACCAAGATAACCTCATAAGATCAACTATCATTATTCCAACTATACATTTGCATAATAAAATAGGAACATATAACCATGACATCATGATGTAACCATCTCCTCCAAGGAGATCACATGCAATTAATTAACACATTTTAGTCCAAAGAGAACTTGTATCATGTCAAAACTCAAAAACCAGTATTAAGAGTAAAACAAGACACAATACCACACACTATAAACCAAGAAACAACATCTCCAATCACATAAATAAAAACTATCTCCAAAACATCTGCAATACTAAAGAGGATCATCCATCACCAAGTGATAAATCCACAAACATTGATAAAGATTCCACTAAACTTCGATACCGAGCTTTCCAAGCATAATGATAAAAAACTCCTAATATGAAGATTATCAAACTCTACACATATAAAACTAAAATGTTTGATAACACCAAAGTAAGTCAAGGTCTACAAGCCAAGAAAATAAAAAATCACTAATAGAAGCTCCCACTAAAAAAATATAATCAATAATTTGAAACCAAGCTAATATGACATTGTGATAAACATTCTCCAAGTCCCAACTCTTGACTTTCTAGGCACTCAAAAAATATTCATCCTCTCATCCCAAAATACCATACCAATATGAAAATGACCACAAACAAGGCCAAGTGACTGAATTTACATAAATACTAAAAAGATATGTGGATACAAACAATCCACATATGAGTCTTCAATGCAACCAATGGGTAAAGATATCCCACTAAATTGCACAACTTATAGATCCCAAATAGTAAAACATGCAAACTCATCATCCCATCAATAACATGTAAAACTAATATATTAAAGAAGTTAACACATGAATTTTAAGACTCAAACACTATTTCACTAGCAAACCCAGTTTGCCAAACAAATCCACAACTGAGCACCATAGTCAAGGAATAAAAAGCATTCCTACAAATCTAAAATTCTCCAAGAGTCTAAACATAACAAATTTTCATAGATCTACAAACCATAAATTTTTGCTAACATGGAAAACCTACAAAACTATCTCTATGCAAATTTGAATCTACCAAGAATACTTTGAATCTATACAAACCCACAACTTTTAGTAGAATGGGAAAAGTGCAAAATGTTTAGATGAAATAGGTTGTCCAAAAGATTTAAAAATAGAATAATTGCAAATATGCAACCATCTTGGATCCAAAAATGGCACAACAGAAACATAACTTGAAAGATAGCTTATCGACAGATTTACAAAACCACAAGTTTTAATTAATCAAGTAAAATTTGTGAAAGCACCATGTTCATGTACACACATGTAAACCCATATCCACTTATCATTTGGAAGACCCACACGTCTGAAAAATACTTAAATAGTTTAACGAGAATAATGGAATAGCATATATAAGTATAACCATATTTTTGAATGAAAAAACTATAAAACTCTCAGATCTATCTAACAAGAGGCTAAGACATGCATGTAAAACCAAACAAAAAAGGAAGAAGAGGTCAAGAAATTCTAGGCCTATTTGTAGGTCAACTCCATAACCACCATCATATATATGCATATGCAAGTGCTAGGCTATTATAGATGCTTTTAGATCATCAAATGATAAAATTCATAGCAGTCATGCATTTGGGTTTAATAGAATAGTGCCTATCAATGCTAGCAACTTAATCCAACCACCCAACATAAGAACATTGCACCATAGTCATGACAACCTAGGTTTCTCCATGTCACCAATGAGACAAAAACAAATACGCAACATGAATTCTCTATTGCACATAACCACAGAATGTAAGAAAACCACCATGCATCAGGATTATTACACAGTGTCTAATAGGAGCTCTAGATCAATATCATGTTAAAATAAAGCACATGATCAACTCCATGAAACTCCCACTTCTCCATCATTCAAATGCTTTCTATAAACCAGAAACAAGATCAATTGCAAGACTTCCACTTTAACAAGGATTATTAACAACCAATTCTAGTACAACAGGTTCCCTCAAGCTTTTCCAAGATAAGAAATCTTAATAGAAGAAATATCTAGAACCTTAAATACCATCATAAATTCACATACAATATGTACGAGAAAATAAGTAAGCACCTACAAATCATGGGATAGGTGCTCTAATACCAATTGAAAGGAAAACTTGGGCATCCTAGAAAGACCTCTAAAAAACAACATGGACCTTCTATATCCTTTGTTTCTTTTAATTAGATGTTTATTAAATGACACAAGAAAATACTACTATGCCTTTAAAGTGGAAAAAAACACAGTTAATTTCCTATTGAATTAACACTTTAAGGAAAGATAATTTAGGTCAGATATCTATATTAATTTCAGCAGCATAATGACATGAGAATTAATAATTTAAAACATGAAAGAAAGAAAAATTAAATAGAAGATAAGCAACATAAATATACATGGAGAAAACCCTTTTAGGTAAAAAACACACTCTCCATAGCATTGAACCAATGTATTAATATGCAACAAATAAGTTACAATACACTTGTAGGCTCATAGCCTTAACATGGAGACTACATCTTGTTCTTCTCTGAAGAAACATAGATAGTATACCAACAAATCTATAATAATCAATCTTCCATTCTCTTACAATTAAATATAACTCAAACATATAATACTTTACAAGCTAGCTGCCAAAGAAAGAAACCTCCATCTTCAACAAAGCAAAAAAGCTAAACAAAGCACTTTCATCAATGGCTCCAAAATCATCCCTTTTTATCTCAATAGAAACATCTTCTTTACTGAGCATAAATCTCAAAGGAAATAATATACTTCCTTGAGTTATCCTCCAATAAAAGATAAATAAAAAAATAACGCTATTATTATTTTTTGTTTAAAAATAGATTTTACAAGCCTTGACACTCGAGTCTTCATAGAAAGTTGTCAATTTTATTTTATTTTTAATCAACAAGGAAACTTTTGATTCCAACCTCCTAAAATTAGGATAAATGAATATGTACCAAAATAATTAATTAATTAAAAATGTTAAGACTCAAAGGTTGAGACACATTAATCCCAATAGTTAACGTCATGTCCTAACTGAGTAGGAAATATTTTAAATCCTACTTGTTGCAAGAGATAAAATGGGGTTGAATACAATTATTCTGCATTCAATGACCTAACTAAGTGTAATGGTGGAAAAATTAGCATTAGTGTTGAATCAATATAATAAAACCAATTAATTATCTAATTAACCATTACATTAGGGAGGAGAGGAAATCTAATAGATCCATCCTTGAAGGACTAAGATTCTGATTAGATTCTAGGCTCTCTTTGTGGGGCCTTCTACTTCCTAAAATGAATTGATTTGATTGTTGATGGTTAGGGGAAAATCGGTGATAAATTATGTGATCTGAGAAAAACAATAAGGTACAAATATCACACAGAGACACCGACCTAGATTTAGGTAATGTAAGATGTCTATAATCTACTCAAAAAAGTATGGCCTAATTTTTAGGACCTAGTAGGATCAATTCACCATCTTCCTCTAAATTGTTTATCATTGAAATCTAAATGAGTTTGTCACTATGAACTCTATTGGCCCTCTCAAGTGTAGCTCTATACCTATTCCTACACAAAATTAAAAAGGGAAAATTGTTGGGAATAGGGGTTTGCCTAAGTCAAACCCTGACTTAGGAATTAATGTTGAATGAAATAATGCAAATATTGAAATAAACGTTGAATATATATACCTCAGATCTACAATTGTTGATGATGATGCTTTTCTCTTTGAATGTAATCACAAATATTGGATGTAATGACATGAAAAACACATGAACATTAAAAACCCTAGTCACACACATGCTTGCATAAGGTTGATGTAATTTTTCTCCACAATGCTTGAATACTGAATATGTAGCCTTGAAGATATCTAGAAATGCTTGATGATTAATTCTCTAATTGATGTTCTAGGTCTAAACTTAATTGATAGGATTTATTTATATAGGGTTCCCTAGGCAATTGACTGATTAGGCCAACCTACAATGGTCATGTATAGACACAAGGATCAATTCCTACTAGGGAGACACAACACTTGTCCTAATTCAGATTTTGGCCCCACTAAGAGGGACCATGGCATTTTGGGGTGCCAACTAGGACATTCCATGCCTTGGTCCCTCTATAAATAGGACCAATATAAAGTGCTAGGGAGAGGGGTATCTCAGCATGGGACCCACCAATTGGTGTTCATAGCCTGAAAGCTCGAGAATAGGGTCAAATCAAACCTAGAGAGAGGATGAGGATATGACACAATAAAGTGAGAGAACAAACATGAGGTGTAAATTGGATAGGTGACAATTTATGATGTCGTGCTAAAATTTTCCACCATGCAAACATGAGACATATTTACATATTTTTTAGCTTTCTTTATTTGCAGTGATAGGGAGAAGTATAGTCTACTAATCATTCACACAATTCATAAGGTAGACTTCCTTCATCTATCTTAATTGTGTAAAATTTAATTTGTATTCTTTGAAATGAAGAATATACATATTCAGTTTAACTAGATATTAAATATGATTCATAAATGCTAAAATATCCCTTGTGGATATTTGCTCTAGTTTTACCAAATGCTCCATAATAATCTAGACAAACAGTGTGCATGAAAACTGATTTCTAGTCATTCAACAGAATATATTAAAAATAATATTATAGCAGACTGAATTAGATGTCTAAAATTAAATATGAATATTGTCATCAAAATAGATAAATCATTACAACCTTCATCAGAATAACAACAATATTATCTTCCCAATTGTAGCCATGGAACTGATAGATTGATTGGATGCATAAGAAACCTACCAATTAGAGTTACAAGATGCATAAAAGGATTATAAATCCACATAAAAAAAATAGATCAATCTATCATCTTCAATGTAGATCTTTCACCACCATAGCTAGTCTTCTTCAAGAGGGATTTCATCCTCAAGAACGCTGATATGGAGTAAGTCCAATCTCCAGAAACTCATAGGGTTACAACCAAGAAATGAATAAACCCTCACCTCCTCAAACAATCCTCTGAATCCTATTTTATAACTTCTGAATGTCCCTTGGAATTCATTTTCTTCTTGCCATTTCATTTGATTTTCTTTTACTTCACTTTTGAACTAAAGATGACTTAATTTGATTTCCCACTTAATTGAGTCGCTTAAGTAATTATATTATCCTTATGATGTATTTTTTTAAAAATAATATTAAATAATTACATTGATTAAACATACTTTTCATTGTTTAACTATGTCTTAAGCCAAAAGGAGACATTACAAGTCCTCTAACCCAAAATTTGCTTGTCTTCAAGAAATTAGCACCATGATCTAATACCAATCTTTGAGGCTGCCATGATCTTATACTAAACTCATTTCCTGGTACTGCCATCTCTTGATTCCATTGGAAAATTATTAGAGTAATCATTTGACAAAATTCAGCAGAAACATTCACAACCACTATTGAATTCCCTGTGATTTAAAAATTCCAAGTCAATCTCAAGCAAAAGCCACCATCTTGACACTATGCTACTCTGTTTACAAAAAAATGATTTGTGTCATCAATCTATATCCTCAATTCCCAAGACTCCACGAATTGTCCATCATCATAATCCAAACTAAAATACCCGAATTCAACACTAGGGAACAAATATTGTGCCAACATCTCAATGGAGTCTATGTCATCATCGAAATTCAAATGGTATTCTCACCACGATCTATATTAAAACTTTTGTGAACTCACCATTAATTTGTCCACAATTAAACCAACCCAAACTTAGTTGGTGATCAAAGGGAAATCTACTCTTTTGCAATTCATAGATTGTAATTCTATGTAGTACTATGGGAACAACAACAATACTACTATAAAGCTCACAACTCCCATCCTATTTCAAAACTATATTGTTATGATCAGCTTCGTCTTCATCACTAGAACTGGATGGAACTTTATCATTAGACTAAAATGGTGGATTTTCATGAATCACATCATCATTAAATTCAAACAAAGGATTATCAATAATTTCAAACCATTATTCTTGTTGATCTGAATTTCTAATTTCTAACTTTGGGCAATTCTAGTCTCAACAAAAAGTTTCACGTATGCTGCCAAGATCTTCAATTGTCTCTTGGATCTCCTCGACTACTCCCTTATTAGTTTGCTCCCAAAATTGTTTAGTAGCAATAAACTAGTTTTCTATTTATTGTAGGGTCATTTGATAAATATTCAACTTCTTCTGAGTTTCCTTGTATAAATCTATGGCCTCTTTTGCAACCTTGGTAACCATATCTCTATCATGAATTACATGCAAGAAAGTCTCCTTAATTTCCTCCCTATTGTTCTTTATTGATGGTAAATCAACAAGGGAGATGTTAACCTTATTTTGATCTTTTTGTATGTCATGAATTAAATTATTCATATATCTTTGTGTACCATCTACTATTGATAAAATCTGAACTACCTTTATAGCCAATACCAAGAACTGTCTTTCCCAATCTTGATCACCCATAGATGATGAACTACTATCATGATACATGAGGAAATTAGAATAATTCTCAACCATATAGTTGTCCCCAATCTGACATACCTCAACTTTTATTTTTGCAACAAGAAGTTGAGAATCTGAAACTTTAGGGGCACTAGGAATTTTCTCTAAATCAGATGCAAACAAGGAAAAATTAGATTTGCACTAAATAGAATCAACACTTCCAATATATTCTTACTACATGAATCACAAGGGAAAGGTATTTCATTTTGCATAGTTAAGGACTTGTTTTGGAAATAAAACTAGAAACCTCCCATGTCATTGAAATGAAAGGATGAATCACCAACATATTCATTTCTAACCTCAGGTAGTGAATTTGCTATTTCTGAACTTGTGTCAATTTCTTAGGCAATCAAAGATGCTAGTTTTACCACTTCATTGCTTTCATTTTTAGCTTGTATTGATGCATGAACATGAAAAGAAATATTTTGATGAATTGATACACTTTCATCTTCAGGATAGATATTATGTTTGTTCTCTGAATTGAATCTCTCATCTTCTATTTTTTGCTCTTCTTTTTTTAAAATAGGCTTCAATTTTCCCTCATAGAAGTTGAACACACCTTGGACTAGTTCATCTACAATAGAAGAGATAACCCACTCATTTTTAATAAAAACCATTAGTATAGATAATAGGAGCTGAGATTTAACATCACTCTCATTTATACACAAGACCATAATGGTCTTCATAGTTACAATAATTTCTTTGTCATGTCTTCAATTGGCTCTAACCAAGAATTGATGAACATATCATAGATCAAATTATGAATATCCATTTCCAAATATATTATAAGATTTCTAACTCTGATTCATATAAATATTTTTAGTATAGCAATTCTTCTTGAATAGTGGACATTTCTTAAATCATCAAGATATTGAAAAGTATCCACAATCAAGTGCAATACCTACTTCATTGTCTGATCATTATATGAAATTTGAGTTCTTAGAATCCTCATGATTTCACTCAAATAAGTTGCAACCATTATTCTTATATCATCATCTGAATGGCTCAACCATTTAGGCTAACTTAGAAAAGTCACTATTGGAACCAAAGCCTTTTCCAACTGATTTGAAGTTGACTGTCCCACTAAGCCTAAATATCCTTCCAATTGATTTAGAGTAATGAAAAAATCTCATGATTTAGTTTGTGTACTAAGTTTGATACTAGCATCTCTTAAAGCCTTTGCTAATGTTAAAGCCATACTTTAGTTTGAAATTCAGAACTGTTAACTCTGACAGAACTATGGCTTTGATAATGTGAACTTTTTGAAATTCTAAAAAAATTTAGTGGTCCTCAAGTTGGAAGATACTTTTCCAATATAACCCATTCTAATTATTTTTCCAAATCATTGAGTTTTTTTATTGAATTCAGTTTCCACTCTAAGATCCCCAATAGATACTGGCCTCGTTTACACTCTACCCTTCTCCATAATTTTGTCAAACATTTGTCATGCATTTACTGGTGAAGACTACTAATCTATTGGATCTTAAGAACTTAATTAGTCTTGTGCATATACCAAACTTATAATGGTTGACAGAGAAATATTCCCCAAAATATGGTGGAAAAGTAACACTCCCTTAAAGAAAATCAAATTTGAGCATATATGACATACAAAAATTGCATACAAAACACAATAGAGATATCAAATAGGAGGTTTGCTATAATTTTCAGAATAGAGTAGATTACAGACAAATAGTGTTTAACCTTTTTGCAGCAATTATGAGAGGAGCGAAAAGTAGTTAGTATAATAGATATAAAGACTTTGCATTCGTCCTTTTACAACATACATTTTTTATCCTTTTCTCTGTTCTTAGGAAAAACAACTTACAAAAAATGTAATAAGCTTCCAGTGACTGGCAATAACCCTAGACTCATGTGCCTAGCAAAACATTTTAACTTCACTTTCTAGGAGAAGACAATGAATAGTATTTGAGTAGACAACTTCCAAACATCGATGCTTGTACTTATCACTTTCCCCACAATAATAAATGTCTAAGATATTACAGCTATGTCCAAAATGAGTCAGGCACTATTTCTATCTTCATTTCCGGCCTTCCAAATTACTATAAGCTGTATCAGATGTGCTAGGAAGGCACCCACGACCTACTCCAATGTTCAGATTAGAGCCGCTTCACACCATATTACATAGTGAATTCCACTTTAGACAAGAATGTAGTCCTTGAACTAAATACTGGCTCATGTCCTCTACTCCAATGTTTATGGCACACATAACAGCCATGCCACAAATAGGAGCCAAAATCATGAAATCATCAATGTCATAAAGAAGAAGTTTGATATAGGAAACCACACCTATCATTTGAACTGACTCCAAAAAATAATCTACCCTCACTAACACAGAAAGCTCACGATGTGGAATGAGTTTTGTGACCACAAAAAGGAGTTCTATCCATCATCTCAAGGTTGCACTTAACTCACAATTCTCAGCTAAAATATATTTTGCCTTCTATTCTCCTCCCAGTGCATATATTATCCTCCTATATGCCCTTCACTACAAGCAGTGGTGAAAAAAGAAAAAAAATGCTTAGCAACAAAAACCTTCAATACATCAATCTTGCCTAAAATGGAGTCTCATGCTTATGCCACATTTGAAGAAGATGAAGAAGCCAAATAGAAGTCCTCCTGCCAAATAATGAAGTCCATTTCAACTTTAGAAATACCCAACTCAATTTAATGTTTGCTATAGTCTTGAAATTTGCTTAGACAAATAATCTTTACACAAGGATAAATCTTCTTCAGGATCAATGAACATGTCAATTCTAAGAATCTTCTTTCAAAAACACCAATAAAGTATCATGAATTGAGTACAAGGAATATCAGCCTCTTCATGTGTCTATGTATTCCATACACAAGCTTCAGGATGTACCAAGCAATTGAATCCCTTTTGTCTTCACAAGGAGTCTCCCTATTTTCCCTTTGATTGTAAAGCCAAGAATACACAAACTACCCAACAAGTCATTACTACAAGACAAGGAATTCCATGATATTCTCAAATAAAATCTTTATGGCTCATTACCATAGAACTCACCTCAATCAAGCCTTCAACGAAACCATGAAAGAGATAACTAATAAGAAAGAAGGAATGGTAACCGAACAACTATGTGCAAAAAGTATCTTAGCAAGATAGTGAAGATACAACTATCAAGTCACCAAGATCATGTCACAGCCCCAACACATAATTTGCCAGATCTGGTATTATGAGGAAAAGATGGCGAAATTGATGAATCTTCTAATTTCGACCCCATGCAATAGCTCCTCCAACAATGAATTGCAGCGGCCAATAATATTAATCGATTAAATCATATAATGCAATGCAATAATATTCCTTATGCTCAGTAAGGAGAGATCTTCAACATGACCATGGAAGTCAATGATTTTGATTCTTCATGGACTCGGTAGAGATTTTCTCCAAAAAGGATCCTGCACCACCAAATAAGTCTTCTCACAACCCTATGGAATGAGAACTGCCACTCATACTCCAGCAAATATTCTCTGTATTCCACAATTTCGCTAATTTGAAGTGCCTGATAAACTTATTTCAGAATTTTATTAAATCACATTTTTATTTTTTTCCAAAACCATACACCAATAACTTGGAACTTTAAAACAACAACATACAATATTATTTTTTATTCTGAAACATTTAAGCACCCAACTCAATCAAACTACCATAAATCAAATATGAAAGCCTAATAAATTCAGAAGATTGTCTTTATTGAGGACTTTACAATTTTCACCACCAAACTTTAACATCCAATGTGAAATATGATAACCAAACAACCAAAATTGCACTCATGAAACCCCACAGGCTAGCAAGAAAATCAACTCTGATACCAGAAAAATATCCCCTATGGATATTTTTTCAATTTTACCAAATGCTCCACAATAATTTAGACAAATAGTTTACATGAAAATTGATTTTTATTCATTCAATAGATTATATTAAAAATCATATTATATCAAACTAAAATAGAGGTCTAAAATTAAAGATGAATATTATCATCAAAATAGATAAATCATTACAAGCTTCAACAGAATAACAATAATATTACCTTCCTAATAATAGCCACAAAATTTACAGAATGATTGGATGCATAGGAAACCTCCCAATCAGATACAAAAGAATTCAAAATCTACATACCAACAACAAATCAATCTATCATCTTCAACACTAGCCAGAGTAGATCTTTCACCACCATAGGTATCTGTCTTCTTCAAGAGGGATTTCATCCTTAAGAAGGCTAACATGGACCAATTCCAATCTCCAAAACCTCACAAGGTTACAACCAAGAAATCGATAAACCCCCACCTCCTCAAACAATCCTCAATCCTCTTTTATAAATTTCTGAATGTCCCTTGGCCTTCCATTTCCTCTTTCCTTTTCATTTGTTTTTCTTTTGCTTTACTTTTAAACTAAAGGTGACTTAATTTGATTTCCCACTTAATTGAGTCACTTAATTAATTATATAATATTATCCTTCTGATGTACTTTTTAAAGGGATAATATTAAATAATTACATTAATCAAACATTCTTTTAATTATTTAATTATGTCTTAATCCAAAAGGGGACATTACAAATGGTACATTAAATATTTCAATAGACTTTTGAAAGGATTATAAATTAGTGAGATTTTAAGTGCACTTTGTAAAACATGCACTATAAAGTTAAAATAAGATAAATGTGAGAATTTGTTGAAAATAGCCAAGATCTAGGGCACAATGAGCAACACAATAAAGAGACAAAATAGATTGATAAGAATAAACTGTATTCTAATCAAGATGAAAATATTGATCAACTGGATCATCAAAAGTTACATACAATGTAGAAGAGCCTGCTTATAAAGGCAAGACTAAGAGACAAGAGAGCACACAATGAGGACATGTGGCTCAATGAGATGAAAGGGTAGGTAGGAGAAATGGTAAAATATTCCACATGAGGTGGATCACCCACCAAAGGTGGAATTATCAATCCACAATAAGTGGATATGATAAATTAATAACTAAATTACACCATAAAAGGTGGAAATTCTCCTACATACACACTTCCAATGTATGCACATCTCCCTAAGTGTCTCATATGTAAAATAATATGTTATGCATGTAGATAAGTAAACTTAAGTAGACTGTAATTATATCCAATGTGAATAAATAATTACACTAACAACCTCCTTAAGTGCAACTTAGTGGAATGCACTTAAGTCTACAATGCAACTAAGCAATGCAAGATGGGTCCCAACTACAAGGCCATGTTAGGTACCCATGTAAAAATGTAAATGAAATCTCCCATAAAGTAGGGAAAGAGAGGAAAACCCAATGGGAAAAAACCCTCCACCAAAAGAGAGATGAAAAATATATACAAAGGAACTCTCAAATAAGTATGAGAAGGATAAAACCCCATGTGAGGAAAAAGTACCCTCCATATGAGAGAAGAAGAGAAGCTAGGTAGGCCCTCCTCAATATACAATCTACCACCATAGTGACACATCAACATCCCTATCATCTGACACATCATTGATCCATACTGTGTGAACCCAGCCAGATCTTAACATGTGTCACAGTTCATACTCTACAGACGCCACGCAATAACTGAGGTGAAGTTTTGGTGATGAAAATACAACCGTCAATTTTAACATCATGACATGATGACATCAGCCTATGTCAGCACACTTTTGAAAATTTGGATGCCCCTCTCATTTGGCTTTTTGATTTTGCAGTTCAACTTCAAGAGGTCATATCTTGCTCATTTTAGCTCCTTTTTTAGTACAAGTTGTTTTAATTTGCGCTAATTTTTCATGCTCTTTGCATTTGTGGAGTAATTTTCTAGTTTTGATGAATAAATGTTTCATAATTTGCAATTTTTATGACTATACCCATCTAATCCTCAATTTTGCTACTTTATATGCTTTGTTTGAAGTCATACTGCCTCCTTTTTAGGTGCCACTTTTTTGAAAGTGCATAATTTTTTTTCTACCTTCATACTCTACCATCAGTTTGTAGTGATTTTGAGTGGATATTGTACTTTCAGTATTTGGTCATTTTTTTGATATTTAGTACTTGTATTTTTTTGGATCTCAGTTTAGATCACTTGCAGTATTTGTTGGGGTTTCTTATAGCCTATTTGAGGAATTTTTAAAGTTTAAATAAGAAGTCCACTTTGCTAGTTTTTGCAAGTGGCCCATTGTACACGCACTAAGTATAAAGTGTCAAATCATCATTTTGGGGGGGTTTTCTTGATTGAGTAATTTGGGGGGGGTGTCTTGTGTGATTGTGCATCTCTCTATCTCATATTTTTTTCATTTTTGTGCTATGGGTTATCCTAAATTCCCACTTTTAAATCCACATAATTATAAATCATGGAATAAACTAATAGAAAAAGGATTCATTCATTATGTAAATAGAATAATTAAATCTCCACCCGATCCTAAGGCTGATCCTAATGCTCAAGTTGAATGGATCACTAAAAATTCTATGGAACTTGGAACATTGAGAAAGTATGTATCAGATGACCTCATTTTTCATATTGAGAAGTGATAATTAAAGAGGCTTAGGATATTTATGCCAAATTGTATGGTCAAGTTGATGAGATTAAGGGCTACAAGCTTGATAGTGAACTCACAACATTGGATACCAAATATTTTGATACAATCCAAGAGTATGTCAAAAAAGAAAATGAGCTAAGAGAAAATCTTAAGGATTGTGGCATTGATAAGAAGGATGCTCAATTGGTTTACAACTTGTTGAACAAGCTTCCATCAGAGTATGCAACCTTTGTTTCTAGCTTTCACACTCATCAATTGGATCAAGGTGCCTCCTGCACTCCACCATCCTTTGATGAGTTAATGTTGATGTTGATACTTGAGCAATCAAAGTTGACCAAGATGGGGATTCTCAAATCTTCAAAGTCACAAGCTTTGGTGGCTAATAAAGGGAATGAAAACAATCAAGGAAAAGGAAAGAACCAAAAGAAATCTAAGACAAAGCCACAACAAGATGGAGTACAATCCTTCTCTCCACAACAAGGTGATTCTACATCCTCACCTAAGAGGAAATCATATAAGGACAATCTCTTTTTTGCATATTTCAAGAAGTTAGGACATGATAAATAACGTTGTTACAAGAAGGATATTGATGAATTGAAACATCTTCTTGAGAAGAATAAAATCAGTTTTCCTTCTAGAATGTCTACATCATCTTCTTCTTCCAAAGAAAAGGATAAAGGAAAGGGACAAGCTCTTTGTACTGCTACGAGTCATGATTCAGGGAGATGACTTCTAGATTCAGGGGCTTCTCATCATATGTCAACTTTGCAGTATATGTTCTCTTCATTTGAGCCTTGCACCATGCCACAAATTTTGATGGAAAAAAATGCATACATGGATATGATTGGGAAAGCATCAATTTCCATTGGGGATAACTCCTTCAATGATGTGTTGTGTGTACCCCACTTGATAAATAATCTTCTTTCCATCTATCAAATCACACATGGGGCAGAAAGGAGAACTGTGGAGTTCACACCAAATTCAGTTATCATTAGAAACTTGGAGGGTAGAGCTATCATTGTGAATGGGGTGGTTGATCACGTGTCTTGGTTGTACTCTTTTTCACATTTTGGTCCTATTGATGAGGTTGATTATTCACATGATGATTAATATTTTGAGGAGACTATTGGGAACTTCAACTTGGGTGTTCTCAATGTGAACCCATTCTTGCACCTTTCATTTCATCTCATCCTATTGATATCACATCACCTATTGCACCTGATGATGCAGATAGTGTGACAATTTTTCCTTCTTGTGATTTAGTGCAACGGGATATTCCATGTCTTTCAGCTTCAGTTCATTGGGATGACTACTTGAGATACATTATAAGTTTGTTTGTGGATTCTTACATTATAGATTTGGGAGACATCATTGATGACATTCATCTTCTCTTTGATGAATATGATCCTTATTCAATTTTTGCAAGGGAAAACTCTAACCCAGAGTTCATTATGTACATGATCATTCTTTTGAGGTTGACATGATTGTGGATTCTTATGTACACTAACTAGAGGAGGTATCTTTATCTTCAGAGGAGGTATCTTTATCTTTAGAGGAGACATGTGAGTCTTTGGATATTGTTCTACATTCATCTCCACAAGATCTTGGAGTTCCTTTTTCAGCAATGTGGTTCAGTACAACACCTTTGGTTTTGTTTCTCCACACATCATGAGTTTTTTCCCACCTCTTCCCTTCATGATTGGGGACACTTCATGGATACACCTTTGGTTTTGTTTCTTCCCAAGGGGAGGAATGTTGTTCGATGTTCATGGAGCAGTTTCTTCGTTCAGCTTCGAGCTTCTACCATTAGTGTAGATTCTACATTGAGGGGGGGTTACCTATCTTCTCTTCTTCTCTTCTTTTTGTAGGGGTTTAATTTTTCCTTTTTAATAAAGTTTTTTGTCGGGTATTTAATAAATGTTTTTATTAAACTTTTGATAAGTTTTTGTAAAAAGAACATTGTTAATAATTAAGCAAAATTGGGAACAAAATTTTTTCATCCACCTTTCATACCTGTCATGCAGCACTTCCAATCGGCAGTCAAGGGTTATTGTATGGGAATTTGCCTACCTAGCTTCTCTTCTTCTCTCATATGGGAATTACATTGGTGCTTTGATACCATGTGATTATTTGTTGAAAACAACAAAGATCTAGGGCACAATTAACATCACAATAGAGAGACAAAAATAGATTCATAAGAATAATTGTATTCTAATCAAGATGAAAATACTGACCAACTAGATCATCAATAGTTACATATAATGTAGAAGAGTCTTCTTATAAAGGAAAGGCTAAGAGACAAGAGATAACACAATGATGACATGTGGCTCAATGAGATGCAAGGGTAGGTAGGGGTAGGTAATGGTAGGTAGGATTTAAATGGTAAAATATTCCACATGAGGTGGATCACCCACCTAAGGTAGAATTATCACTCCATAATAAGTGGATATGATAAAGTAATAACAAAATCACACCATAAAATGTGAAAATTCTCCTGCATACACACTCCCAATGTATTCACATCTCCCTAAGTGTATCATATAAAAACTCCTATGTTATGCATGTACCTAAGTAAACTTAATTAAAGTGTAATTATATCTAACATGAATAAATAATTACATCAACAGTAAAAAAACACAAAATGAATTTAATACAAAAAAGAAAATTATTTAGTATTTATTATATCACATTTACTTTGATATAGAGGTTGCTCTCTAATCTACATAATCAATACAAGAAGGTAGTACTTTGTAGAGGTTTCACGCTATAAAATATAATATTTCACTCCATCACAAATAAGGAAACTTCTAAAACATGGAAACTAACATCTATGAAAATTTACCAGAATAACTAAAAACTAGTTTAGAATATTTTCCTAAAAAAAATTTCTACTTTCTTGATATTAGTAATCATATTTTTAGTTGCATTCTTGCATCGCTATCCAACATCCTCCTCCTAGATGCTAAGTGGACTCACAGAGTGAAACTTTGAAACTCACTATGAAGAATTGCTATTACTACTATACCTGGTCTAGACTCACTTAATACACTTCTCATAGAAATATTCATTTACTCATCTCTCTCCCTCATGAGTGATCACAAGTTTTTCACTTTCTTTCTCTAATATAGAGAAAACATATGACACTTCAAAGTGCTAATCACAACAAATAGTTATCAACCACTTGACTCAACACATGAGAACCTTGATTTGCCACAAGATTGATCAACATGAGAACATTTAGGCTTATGAAACCTTTTCAACATCATTGTTACCCTTTTTCCAACTAGATTCATCTATCCATCCATAATGTATTTTCATACAATATTTCACACATTGTTCATTAAAATCTTTATTCCAACATGAATTTTCAAATTCATTCTTCAATCCACAAATTGTACAAGGGTGAAGATCCCAACACTTCTTTTTTGTGTGTTCTTCTCTGTGACAATGAGCTATGGTGGATTAAAAAAATCACACTCGATGGAGCTTATGGAAAGAGTGCAATAATATAATTTTCAAAGATAGAAGGTGTGGGTTTGAAGAAATCACTAATAGGATTATCTCTAATGTCAAGGAGAATATGGTCTTTTTTGTGAAGAGGAAACATTCTCAACCACCACTTCTTCTGGACTAGGGGATTTATAGATTGTGGGACATGGAGTCAATCATTTTGGGATTTGTGGCCCCTCCTCTTTATTTCCATAATGCTATGAAATGGACCCCCCTCAACACTAGATGGTTGAAGCTGAACCTCGACAAGTGATCTAGGGGCAACCTAGGTTGGGTGGGAGGGATAGGAGTTATTTGAGACTCACATGGTATCCTTGTCCTTGCCTATGTGTTCAATTTTGGGATCCAAACTTCAAGCATGGCTAAAGTGGCTCTTGTTTATCATGGGTTAATTATAGCTAGGAACAAGGGGGTTAAGTGCATCATTATTGAGGTGACTCTAGAAATTCCATCATGGTGCTTAAAGGGGAAGCTAAATTGGATTGGAAGGCTAGTCCTCTCATTGCCAAGTAGCATGTTCTCCTTCCTTCACTAGGAGACGTTAGGCTCTGCCAGGTGAGATAAGAAGGCAACTATGCAATGGACGAGTTGGCATGGATGGGCACGTATATTACTAATTTCAAATTTTGGATCTGCTTGTCTTTGGACTTATGTTTAGTTTTGTAAATTGTAACCCCTTCCAATTTCACTCTCCTTTCTTGTCCTTTCTCTATTGTGCCTCCCTTGAGGTCCTTTTCAACCTATTTTGCCCCCAACTCATCCAAACTATTGCCATATTCTCATGAGGTGACTTCATCCAATGTTTTTTGTTTGTACACTCTTCAACCACCATTATTTTGCCCATCTTATGGTGGACTATCTAGCATCCCTCTAGAAGGGGCCCAAATTTTAATGTGTTAGAGTGTCAATTCCTATCATTTGTGATCCAATCCTAATGTTTTGATATGACCATTGGAACTTAGTGTAAAAGTGAAAATACCTAGAGAACCCTATATAAATGCATTACCTCTAATTCATTTAGTCATCTTTCATAATCTATAAGTTATATTTCAATTCCTTATTTCTTTATTTAAGAGTACATGTGAGTACAAGGAATATCAAGCTACAATACCTTATATTTAGGTATGTCTTCATGATGGATTTTGTTATAATTTATCATCTTATCACATCAATATTTGGAGGACTTATCTAAAGAGAATTTCATTACCACCACTATCAATCTTGACGTATAACCTTTTCAGTTAAGTGTTTTATTTCTGATTAGAGCTCTTCCCTCTGAGGCTAATCTTTCTTTTCTAATCAATCATCAGTGTAGTAGAGGTTATTTCCTACCTAGGGTTTGACTTAGGAAAACTCCTATAAGAAAAACAACATTCAAAACTTGTGACATTGCACAAATAAAACTAAGACATATGGGTCCAAATTATTAATACCTACAAAAACTCATGGTCCATGCTAATTTTCAAATGTGAATAATACTTACTGGGTGAATTTTGGAGGGAATAGTCCATACAGAACTTGATCCAGAATCCAAAGTCCTAGTTGACAAAAACACCTCCATTTTTAGGGCATCTAGTACACTTGACCAACATTTTTAAGCTCAGATTTTAGTACAAGTTCTATTCTATGTCTCATTTTGAGGTTTGTACTTTTGAGTTGACTTTCAATTCTACATTTATTTTGTTTTTGTTTAATATTGCCAATTTTACATCATGTAGCCTAGACCTTGCATCTTCAATTTAATCATATCTAATCATATTGAATCATAATCAAAAGGGAACATTTAGTCATAGTTCTCAACTCCCCTATAGGATTGAAGTTGAGCCTAATGTTTTGTTTCCCAATGCAAGAGTTTGGAAATGGTTCCTAGTTTCCATTGTTGGGCTAGATTCTATTTTCATCGTTTTAGTATGCCACCTTAAATAAATTTCTCTTAGTTGGCATATGCCACCACTTCAATGTGGGAGCATACACTCCACTATATGTTTCACTTTTTTCCCACACCATGAGATTGGTTTTTATAATTTGATCATACACCGTGATTTTATTGGTGCCAAGTAAGATCCATTTAAAGTACCATATCCATAATTTTGTTTAGTGCCATTGCAACACACATTTTAAAATATCATATTCAAGATTGCCTAGAAAATAGAGGGGTTTTTCTTTGTAATCTACATTATAAAGAATCCCACCTAGTATAATGCAACTTTCTATACCTATTTGAGACTTTGGTTTTTCCATGAGTCACCTAGCATAATGCAATTTGCTAGAACTATGCCACTCCTTTGTGACATGACTCTTAGTATGTAATAAATAATTATTAGTAGTCTCATAGATCATGACTTTTGTTTTGATATGGCTCCTAGCAAGGTCCCAAGGATCTTGGTAGAGCTATATGTCATACCTTTTTATTTTTGCATGATCCATATATGTTACCTATGTTGATCACATTTATCATTTCTATCACAATACTATAGAATGATAAGATGATACGTCTTGGGGGCTACTCCCTTACAAAACTTTGTGTTGTCTTATCTTTTTGATTTCGTGATGAAAGTATATCTTTTCTTCTCTATACTTTATTAAGAGTATGGACAAAATTTCATACTCTTGCTAAAGTGGGTGCTAAATGTAGTTAATAAATTGTATACTTCTATAGTTTTATACTTTCTTTGGAATAAATTTGGTGGTTGTGCCTAATGTTCTTGAATCATGCCTGATTGTGCTTATTTTTTGGACCATTTTTCAGAAGCTTGGTGCAACCTCCTACTTAATGACCTTTGTTTATTCCAAAATTGTTGGGACTAGGGAACCTAGTGAACTAGGACACCCAAAGCCATTGTCTAGGTAGTTTAGCTCCAAAATTTGAATTAAAAAGGTCATTTTTTCAAGTAGCAAGAAACTTCCACTTGATGTTAGCCATAACTATAAATTACATCTGAAAAAGTGTAAGGTGTATATGAATATAAAATCCCTCTCTCTTTTAAACAACAACCAACTATATATTACTATCCAACTCCAATTGGGCATTGAATTTAGAATCTTCAAGGAAAATGAGCACAAGTTTGTAATTAAGGATTCAAACATTCAAATTTCAGCAATCATTATCATGTTTTATGTGCTCCTCCATGATAAAGGCATGCATTTATACTAATCAAGAATTATAAAACTTTTTCTGACTTCAAGGAAAGGGTTTCATATCAAAGGTAACATTTATTATTTCAAGAATTTTATTTAAGATTCTAAACTTTGTCTTTTCTAAGGACAAGCTTTAATTTTCATCAATTATTATTGTAGTGGAAGTCAAAACAACTACATGAGGTTTTAGTTAGGAAATACCTCATTAAAAACAAAATTTTATCCTCTTTTCATGTGTTTAGGTGTAGATCATATCACAAACAAGGTTAAAAGAGCATAGTGTAGACAGTTATAGGTCATCTCAATCTTCAAACTGATCAAAATGCCTATACTACGACACCCTTCACTCGTGTGTTGACACTTTTTGGCCAATTTTTAGAGAGACAAATCTATAGAGCCTTCTTATCCAAAATATGAAACCTTCTATTGAAGAAGAAACCCTTAGACTAGGCGGTCCAACACACCAATATTCTATTTTCTACTCCACATTGTAGCTACAAGTTCTTCTCTATCTCCTAGTCCTATATTTATGCTATTGTGTTGATTTCCATTATGAGAAAATTTATTCTCTATATTTTATCCTAGTTAAAAAATACATTTTGCACAATCTTAAATATAATTACAAATAAAAAAGGGAGTCATAAAACTCTTAGTGTTTACCTCTCCTTTTTGGAATTTAATTAAAACTAGTTTATGATTCCCCAATGAAATGCTATAAATATTTGAGATCTTAGTTTGCATTCTTAGGCTATTATCTCAATTCCTAACATTTCATGTCATAACATGAAATATTGTAACATACAAGATCGTAACCTTGTAGTAATTGATTTGCATGCTCAACTGAATTTCTTGAGTGTTCTCTCCTTGTCTTTCTTCAATTTCTAGGATGGATTCTATTATATTGCTAGGTAGATTTTTAAATGGGAAAGGGAGTTATATCTATATGAAACTTATATTTTTTAAAATAACCTTTTATAATGAGACAACAAACAAAGTTGGAATTATGAAAATTGTAAGGTTGATTTTCATGTCTCATAAGTTGAGTCCATTTTTCTAAGACAAGGGCACTGGGCACTCTAGTCTTATTAGAATATGCTAAGAAAAGGATCAACAACGGGGAAATTATGATATTTATATCAAGATTTAATAGTGCAGTTTTTGAGTCAAACTCATTGACTTATGTTTCATGAGTAGTGGTTGACAAGAATCCATCTCTCATGACAATGAATGGTCAACTTAGCACTCATTATATCTAGGTGATTCTCATAGAGATGAAGTATTGTTTTATCCTAGGAGGTCACCCATCTCAGTATTACACCAACTCAAGCATGCTTAACCATGAAGTTTCCTCCAAGGATAAACCCACTTAGCTTGCAACCCAATTTTCAAAACCTTCAACAAGTGTTGTGCCTTATGAACCATTCATTATAGAGCCCCTTTATCTCATCAATTGATAAGTAGGAGATATTTTTCACAAGTCAAACTATGATATTGCTATCAAGATTTGATAGCAATATCATAATTCTTCCCAATCTTGAAATTTATAGCATTTATCATATCTTTATTGATAATTTTATATCATGTAATTCTCTTTTATACCCTAAATGGCTCCACTTCCATATTAGCATATCTCCTACCATCTTATCCAGATTGCCCATCCTACTATCTCTCTCAACTATTAAGAGTGAAGTTTTTCATAAATATTCCCCTTCATGGTATTTATGCTTATTATAATACATCCCAAATTTTACTTCACACTACCAATAATATTCTTAGGGTCATAATATATTTTCTTATATCCAATTTTATTCCATAATATTTGAGCATTCTAACCATGAGATCATAACCTTCCCTTCTAAATATAGTGATGTTTCCAATTTTGATTTGGTAATGTAGGAACCAATAGAATTCATGATTGATGAATTCCACAATGCCCAATAATCACTTGCATGCAAATACCTTACATGTACAAGAGAAAAAACTACAAACAAGAGAGTGCAAGAATAATTTGAGACAATTGAAAGAAGAATCATAATTGAATTAACTTTCCAGAATAAATAATTCCAATGAGATCAATCCTTTAATAAAGGAGATAAATACCCTAAATCAAACCCTAAGGGATGAATGCATGAAATAAAATAATTATTAAATTCCTAAAAAAACTTCCTAAATTTAGCTTAAGTGAAAAAAGGAAAAGGTGACTTAATTAATTAATTAATATGATTAAATTAATTAAGTAAATAAAATGTTTTACTCTAACATCCCCCCTTAAGATGAATTTAGGGAGTAGCCAAAAAGCTAAGTGCATGAAAGATACTACATGCAAAAAATGCAACTACAAGCAACAATGCAAATTTGGGTCCTGGTAACAAGGCCTGATGTGGTACCCAATCACAACATGCAAATCTCGGTAAAGTGGAGAAAAAGAGAAAACCCAATGTGAAAAAAATCCTCTCCAAAAAGAGATAGATAAAAGAGAGTACATATGAAAGTGCATGTCTCTCTCAAGAACATGTGTACAACCAACACCCCATGAGAGAGGTTTGAGACTCCAAAGCCCCCCTAGAATGATAGAACCCCTATGCCGATAATCAGACCAATGTTTCTCCAATATGAAATAAACTAAGTTTATAGAAAAAGATAAGGATACCCCTGAATAGGAGGTGAAACTAGGAGGCCTAGATGATGCTCAAAGGAGAATGCATGATGATGCTATAATGGAATCACCAATGATGGTGGGACAACATATGCGTTGAATCTGTTATGTGAGAGGGAATGAACATCCTCTAAAATATCGTCAACAACTGGAAAAGGTGGGTCGATGCATGGAGCTACAATGTTAGGCAATGTTGAAGAGGAATCTTGCTTAACAAAAGCATTCTCAATAGGAGGTGGAGGTGTAGAAGTCACAACAGTGGTCTCAAGAAAAACACACAAGTTCAAGTGAATTGACTTCACCTCCACATGCTCTCTTGAAGAAAGAGAGTGATTCTCTGATAGTGGATATGGTGGACCAAAATGAGAGAAAGAGTACAATAGAGAAAAATGATCAATTGTCCCTATTGCAACAATATTATTAGTCTCACTATCTCTAATGTGCATTGAATCTTGAGTGAACTCAACTATCTTCCCTGTCCCACTATGAGTAATCTAATAGATGGAGAAAAGGTTAAACAGGACAAAGATGGAACACATAATACATCATGAAACATACCATCATCAATTTTGATAGAACCTTTCCCACATATAGTCATAATAGTGTTGTTACCTATCAAAATGTGTGGTGTAGGAGAAGCGTGGAAAGATGAGAAAATATCTTGAGAAGATGCCATGTGATGTGAAGCACCCGAATCAAGTAACCATATAAAAGAAGGTGGACTAGTTGTTGCACATAATGCGTAACCCTTACTTTTTTCCTATCCATCTGTCTGGAATGAAGAAGAAGAAGGCTTGTGAGAAGTAGAAGAAGAAAAAGTAATATCAATGTTGCTCTTTTGAGGAAGAGTTGTCAAATCTGAAACTTGTTTTGCATATCCATGAATCTTCTTCTCATAGCACAGAGACTCATCATGATTTGGTTTTCTGCAATAAGCACACTTAGGTCTATCTTTCTTTGATTCCCCCCTCCCCCTTTGGAGGAGGTGGTCCAGAGGATTGTTGTCAACTAGAATCTTTTCTAGGCTCTTTGGTCTTCGGCTTATGTTTTTGCTTTTGTGGCTCCTGAGATGACTATACAACCAAGGCATAGTTCTGTGATTTGGTGTGAGATTCAAACTGGGTTATCTGGGCCTACTCAAGATTCAAACGATCAAAAAACACCTCAAAAGTGGGCATGGTATGACGTGCCTCCATAGCATCCATGGTGGAGAAAAAACAAGAAGAGAAAATATGAAAAGGACCTTGAAACTTAGTGAGAATCAAGTAGATACACTCTGTATCTTTCTTCGTAGTACCAACACCCTCCAACTGAGATTGTAGTGATTTGAAATTCATCAGGAAGTCATCAATGGTAGGAAAGAAATCAGGTGCCAAAGATGTCAACTATGCCTCAATTTGTAGAGCCCAAAACTTCTTGATGGTGCCAAAGAGAGTCTGAAACTTGATCCACATGGCCCTAGGTGAAGTGCAACCCTCAAGGTGGAAAAAAAGACTATCTAAAATATTCAAGTAAATCATCCCCATGGCCTCATCCATGAGGTTCTGGTGTTGCATGATCTCAAATGCATGAGTCAACTGAGGCTAAACCTCATCCAATAGGACCATACCCCTTTGCCATGAGAAGGTGAGTCATATGTTCTTTCCAAGTATGATAATTGTGTGGAGTGAGCCACTCAATAGAAGAAGGGTATTTCATGTGAAATAGAGGAAAACATGCCCCCACAATACAGGAACCCAAACCCTAGCACAAATTTGAAAGTTGGAATGTGAAAAAAAACAAAAAACAAATGACTTATCTTTGTGTACCTGATTAATTTTCAGATAAAATAAGCTGCAGATTTGGATAGATCTTTCCAACACCTTTCTAACGCCTAATCATTTGCAAAAAATGAAGTTTGTATGCAAAAGATATGCCCTGGAAGTGCCAAAAGGAAGGTTTGACTTTGACTGGCAATAAATATAGAAAGAAACCAAAATCAAGAAAAAATACCTTCATAAATGGATCCAGATTGGAAAGATCTTTCTGACGATATATGGTTTATCAAAAAACGCCTTCGTTTGCTCCTGATATAGCAAAAAACCCCAATAGGCTCAAAAAGGCTTCTAACAATGAAACTGGTGGCTCTGAGGTGGCACGGTGGTGGCTCGTGGGTGGTGTTAGGTGCTAAAGGGCAGCCGGGGAGTGGTGGAGGTCTCTAACCACTAGCGGTGGCGGCTTGTTAGCCACTAGCAGCTTGACCAGTAGCCACTACAGAAGCAGTCTGCTCACCATGGTGGTTTTGTTTGCTAATTGTTGTAGGAGCAGCTGCTAATCATAGCGGTTAGCTGTCAGTTGGAATTGTTTCCGCATCGCAAAAATTTAAATTTATTATTTTTTAATTTATTTTTTTTAAATCGCCCTCCTCATGTTTGTACGGTACGGCCTGTACGACCAAAAGTAAATTTTTTTTTGCCTCTGAGATCTTTGTACCAAAATATATCGAATTATATATCAAAATTCATTGAATCGACCTCGTAAAGACAACCATGAGGTCCTTTTGGGCCCAAATTAGTCCAAAAAAATAGATGTCCCCCTTGATTATAAAAAAGGTGAATTTTCAAACCCTCACAGATCTGATTTTGAGATTCAAATTGACCCAAGATGGACAAAAAAAACTCGTTGTAAGGAAAATATCAAATTTGACGAATGAGGTGCGTCAAGTCTCGAGTTTTGATACCATGATATAATTCATGATTGATGAATTCCACAATGCCCAATAATCACCTACATGTAAATATCTGCCATGTACAAGAGAAAAACCTACAAAGAAGAGAGTGCAAGAATAATTGGAGACAATTGCAAGAAGAATTAGAATTGAATTAACTTGCCAGAATGAATAATTACAATGAGATCAATCCTTTAATAAAGGAGATCAAAACCCTAAAGCAAACCCTAAAGAAAATTTATTACTTAATTAGATATTCTTATGCTATATAAATCCTAGTATATTAAGGATAAGGATAGTAAAGAAATAATAAAAATTCTATAACTTCTATAAGACAAATGTATATCCAATTGCATTGGTTTTAATTAGACAATAAAAACATGTCTAACACAAATGAAGTATAAAACTAGTTTGTTTGCTAACTACTTACTCCATTCAAAAGAGAAGGCTTGTAGTAAAGTGTGCAAGAGTGGATACTATATGAAAGTACAAGGAGGGTAAGTTATTTTAAAATTTATAATAGATTTATGGAATCCCTCTACAACCCGTGCCTCATAATTAAATATTCTATTTACATATTTCTTTGGATATTTACAAGAAGGCGCATTAGACATATGCATATTTGTTTCTTATAGTACATTCCTAGTACCTAGAAATAATACCTAGAAAAATAATCTAAAATATCCATCAAATTGCTTAATTTGAAAGGGCTCTAGTTTATTTCTTCAAACAAAATCCAACACCTTTTATTTCATGTTAGAATTGATTATATACCTTAATAACTACTTGAACCTAGCACTATTATGGTCTAAATAATATTTAGCGGTAAGCTTAGAATGTTTAAAAACTTCAAGGATATTGGGATTCAAGAGAAAAGAAATTTTAGCTTACTTTTAGTTGTAAAAAATAGTTTCTCCTTTTAATAATTAACTTCTTAGGTCAAGTACCATAATATTTCTTACATATGAAAATAAAAAAGTTTTAGAAAAAGAAGCAATTAAAAATAATAACTTTGGCAAGGCCAAACATATAATTTGTATTCATTAGGCCAGTCTCAAGCAACTTTTTAAACAAATAATCCAATAGACCAAATTACTTGTAGCAAATTCAATATTATTCCTATTTTTGGCTAGGACATCATTCAATATTTTTTTTTTAAACTTCTCCAACATTCTAGTGAATTGGTTAGATAAGCCAGGACACTTTATCCTTCAAAATATTAGATATTATATGATTGAGTTAGCATTTTCTTGATTTTATCAAAACTAAAAGAAAATTCAAGGAACTAAAATTCATAGTTTGATAAGAAGCACAAATACTTTGTTGGCTTTAGAAAAAGTACCAAATTCAAGTACCAAGAAATTTGCACTACTTAACATACTTGAATGCACATAAACATCCCTTTATTTTGTGTCAAGTTCAAGTGCCAAGAAAATTGCACTACATAAACCACACCTCCAATATTTAATATCCTCTGCGTGAACTTGACAGAATACCTTAGGAAAATCAGTTGCAAATTTTTCACCTTAGAAGTAATTTGTTCTAAATAGAGAGATAAAATCCATTTATTCTTCTCGCTATAATAATAGTAGTAAATAGCTTTATTTCCCTGAAATCATTGCATTAATGGTTTAATTTTTAATTTTTATAAGTGTATAACTTGTTCAAAATTCCATTAGTTTTGATTTTTGTTGATTTTTTTAGGGAAAAAGTATGACCATATCACATTTGGTGAGTAGTAAATTAACATTATCTAGCATAAATAGATGTGAAGGGTTTGCATGATGCCTTTGAGAGAATGCTACATATCAGTTTTAGTTACTAATAAATTTTCACTAAAAATATTGACAATTGAGGAGGAGAGCTTGGTTCCTTTCTTGGACAAATCATATCACAAGAATTTGACCCATGCTACTTAAAATAATGATATAAATAAGTAATATGTATAATTTTTTTATTCTTATCACACATCAGTAGCAGAGTCTAATTAGAAAGAATATACTTGCTAGTACAAAGAAAACCTCACAATGCAGTAGAGGAGGGACACTACAACATTAAAAATTCAAAGACCACACAAAACAAATCTTGAGATATCTCAAATTAAAACTAACTTTTAAAGCGTAAGATAAACATGAGGTAGTATCATCAAATTATCATCTTACATTTCACAATGGTTTGGAAGATATGTAAACAAAAGGAACAATATTGTTATCAAAAGGGCCCATGTTAGTGTTATCAACTATAGCATATAGGTGGGTGTATGCTAAGGTAAAAAATGTTTTTGCTAAAGTGAAGACATATAATGGACATGAAAGACATCAACTATCATATAATTGGATGTCAATTGCAGGCATAGTTGATACATGGATTATAATGGTTCTAGCAATACTTGCCTTGAATGAAAACATAAAAGCACATAGTTACAACAAAAAAAATGCATATAAACAAAATTTGAAAACTCATTAAAGAAGAAACTCAACAAAGACTATTAAGACCAATAATAAAACATTAGTAAGTGAAGGGCCAACTAGAAAAGGTGAGTTAATGATATAAAAAGATAAAATGATGTAGCCTGTTAATAAATGGTACAAGATACATGAAGATGTGACATAGTGAACCATGACTAGAAGAACAAGACACCAAAGTAATAGAATGGAAAGTGCATCTCAATTCCAAACAAATACACATAAGGAAAAAAGAGTGATGAAAATAATAGAACCATGCCTAGCTCACCCTTGAAAACAAAAAATATTGCAAAAGAAACATCCTAAGGGTGGAGATTTTAAGATATGCAAGAAGAGGTTCTATCAATTTATGACACTTCTTATGATGGGACTCTAAAAATTTTACTTTTAAAACTGAATCCTTTCAGATATTGTACTTATTATAATCTCCACTTTGTCATTAAAAACATTCATTTAATGGTGAATCACGTTCAAACTCAATTTCACCAAAAGAATTATAAATCAAATCTTAATAAAGGAAAAACTTAAACTTGAATATATTAAAGTTTTGTTAATGTTTATCCACTCTCCATTTTTATTTTTGGTCCATTCATTTCTTTGTAGTAGGTATAAACTTTATTTAATAAATTTATAATTCTCAACCAAAAGACAAAAACAAAAAAGTCAAAAATAAATTAATAAAATAAAATAAATAAATAGATAATTTTGACTAACATTGAAGGTCAAACTGAATATGCAATCTATAAAAGAAATTCTACTTCAATGTTTGGCAATACGCTCTCTTGAGCCACACTCATTAAAATTAAAGCACTTTTGAAGACCGCCAAAGTCCCTTTGTCCCTCTTGAAATGTTGCAGTTCAACCCGCCACTTTTTACTTTGAATATCACCCTAGTTGAACAATTTATTTTTTTTGACTTATTCAAACATACTCACACGCCGTCGTCTGTCTCTATAAACACGATTTTCCTTGTTTATCCATCACCATTCTCGATCTTCGCTCTCTATCTCGCTAAACCTTCTTAATAAGTAAACCGAATACGTTTTTTCATTGCTTAACATTCATTCTGCCAATTAGTATGGCGAGATCGATGCTTCTGAAAGTTATGGCACTGCTGCTTGTGCTCAACGTTGTGTTTTCCCTCGCTGTCTCTGCTCGACCAATCCTCAACGAAAAAGTGAATACAAATGCAGGCATTGATAATCTGCTTGAAATTGTGGAGATGTTAGCGTCGTGTCCTAACTGTGCAGGCAACATTCCAGATCCTAGTTGCTGTTGAATACACTTATTGTGGATCCAATCACCTAATTAAGATATTCTGCCATGGATACTCAGTATACATTTACGTATTTTTCAATCCAGATCTGCGGTGATAGGGAGAAATATCATCTATCGCCATTGACTAACCACTGACACATTTTAAAAGCCAGATCGCTTTCATCTATCTTGAGTGGATATAATTTCATTTGTATTGAAGAATATACATATTCAGTTTAATCAAATCTTAAATATGATTCACGAAAGGTACATAAAAAATTTCAACAGACTTTTGCTATGGTGTCACAAAAAGTTACGTGTTTGAGAAAACTAAGAAAGGGCCTATCCATAATACTTGAAAGGATTATAAATTAGTAAGATTTTAATCGCGCTTTGTAAAACATACACAACTTATATGATGAGCCTGCTACAACAGGCCGTACGTTATGGTTTGGATCTGACCAAAGCTTTAATACACATTATAATGTATATTTGTCACTCCAAATATTATATTAAGGTTTACCAATTTTTATGTAATATATAATTTTTTTAATGTAAAAATTTGAAGGAAAATTAAGAAAAACATGATGAAGCAGGCTATTGCAAATTTCATCTTGTTCAAAGGTTTTAGTAATGTGCTTAGCACACATAGTTAATTTGATTCCAAATATTAATGAAGCCAAGACAATTTGAATCATGAACAAGAGTTGATAGAATTCTAACAAAACCATGTGGAAACCTTTTCCTTCATAATAATGTTGACATTAAAATCATACATTGTCAAATTCTTTGCTCGCCTTTAGAGCTTTAGTTCTCTTACAATAATAATGTAATCAAGACCATTGAATGGGTTCTATTCAATCACATTAGCAAGCTATAATTGTTCCCTGGTGTGTTTTCCCTTTATAAAATATTCATGGCCATATGCTTTGCCTAAAGCTTCAAATCATTTTGTGGGGACCAAGATTTAATATGTTCAAGCATTGCGTCATGGTCCCCTACACTTTTTCTATTTTTTCAGTGACATACTACAAATATGACAACTATCTTGGGTGCCTCATTTATGATAAATTGGTCCTCAATAGTATAGCTAGACATTTTGGCTAATTGATAGTTAGCTATTTGAGTTTCATCTCCATTTTTCATACCCAAATTCTATATTTTTAATTGGTAGTTAGCTAATATAGAGATTTATTAGAGAAGAATTATAAACATTTTTTTTCCTTCTATCTTCCATGAAATTGTCTCCAAAAATATCCATAAGCTACTATGCCTAATTATCACATTCTTCCTACCGTCAATGGGATGGAAAAAATATATATTTATTATGTGTGTGTTTCCCAACCTTGAAAGTTATAGAATCTATCATATCTTCATTATGTCTTTGATATCATTGAAACATCATTTATACCCTAAATCATTCAGCTTCCACATCAACTCACCTCCTACCATCCTATCCATATTGTCCATCCTACTATCTCTCTCAGTTTTTTATGGATTTTTTTCACAAATAATCCCCTTCAAATTATTTATTCTTATTAACAGATCTGAGATTTTGCCAAGATCAAGGGCACAATGAAAATTATAAAAGAGAGATACAAGAATGACAAGAACAAAGTGTATTCTCATCAATATGCAAATGATCAACTGGATTAACCAATACAATGAATATAGGCCTGCTTATATAGGCAAGGCCATATGGATGTATGAGCACACAATCATGACATGTGGCTCAATGAGAAACAAGGGTAGGTAAGAAATACTAGGGGTAGGTAGGAGAAATAATATAATATTCCAAAAGAGGTGGATGACCCACTGAATGTGGAGTGTAACAGCAAAATAAGACCACAACAGGTGGAATTTTTCCTACAAGCTATATCCCTATGTGCACACTTCCCTAAGTGTCTCAAATCCAAACTACGAAGAAATGCATTATCCTAAGTTAACTTAAGTAAAGTGTAATAATATCCATATTGAATATTTATTTACACCAACACCCCCCCTTAAGTGCAACTTAGGGGAATGAAGACTCAAGTCAACAATGCAAGATGGGTCCCGACTACTAGGCCATGATAGGTACCCATGTACAAAATGCAAATGCAAGAAAAACTATGTAATGCAATCTCTCACAAATGAAGAAAGGGAGAAAACCCAATGGGAAAAAACTCACCCCCAATGAATGTACAAAAAGACTCTCAAAGAAGAAGGACAAAACCTCAAAGAGGAAAAAGTCCACCCCATAAGAGAGGAAGGAGAAGTCAGCTGACCCCCCTAATGAGACATCTCGCACCCCCAAGAGAGCTCACAACTGCTGGAACTTACTCTCGGTGAAAGGTTTGGTGAATATGTCTGCAACCTGCTCCGTTGTAGGACAATACTACAAATCAGTGACCTACTCCTCAATCAGCTCTCGGATATAGTGCATATGGATCTCGATGTGTTTGGTTCGCTGGTGCTGGACCGGGTTCTTCAAGATTGCAATAGCACTCTGATTGTCACAATGTAGAACTGTCGACCGTGGAGTGGGGAACCCAAACTTTGTGAGAATCTGCTGAAGCCAAATGGTCTCAGTTGCTACATTAATAGCTCCTCGATACTCAGCCTCAGTAGAAGAGAGAGCAATAGCATGCTTCTTATTGCTTTGCCAACAAATGGGGCTTGAACCAAGGTGAAAACTGTAACCTAAAGTAGACTTACGATCATCAAGATCACCAGCCCAATCTGAGTCTATGTAACCAACCAAGCGAAGTCGTGTGCCTACTACATAGTGAATCCCATAGTGATGTGTACCCTGGATGTAATGAAGGATGCATTTTGCATCTTTCCAATGAAGCTCATGTGGTTTCTGCATGAAGCGGGAGACCATGCCAACTGTAAATGAAATATCAGGTCGTGTCTGAGTCAAATAGATGAGACTACCCACAAACTGACAATACAATGTGGCATCAACTAGTGGAGAAGAACCTTGAGCCTCAAGCTTGACTCCTGAAAGAAAGGGAGTCAGTGCAGGCTTATAATCAGCCGTATGAAAGCATGCAAGTAGACCAAGAGCATACTTGGGCTGCGGTAGTGTAATCCCAGAAGGTGACTGTGAAATCTCTATCCCGAGAAAGTAGTGCAAAAGGCCCAAGTTAGTCATAGAAAATCTATCATGCAAAGTAGATTTGACCCTGCTAATGATGGATGTGGTGGTCCTTGTAATGATCAAATCATCAACATAGATCACAAGTATCAAGTGAGAGTCATCCTATCACAAAATGTAGACATTCGGATTGGAATGACACCTGGTGAACCCTGCTGAGAGAAGAAAGGAATTCATCTTGGCATACCAAGCCCGAGGGGCCTGCCCAAGGCCATAGAGAGATTTCCTTAGTCTGCAAACCAAGTAAGTATCCTGGATGAAACCATGTGGCTGCTCCATATAAATATCCTCATCAAGATCACCATGAAGAAAATCAATCTTCACATCCATCTGATGTACATCCCAACCATGAGCTTCAACAATAGCAAGTGTCAAACGAATGGAGTTCATCTTGGCTACGAGCGCAAAGGTCTCAGCATTGTCAACACCTACAACCTGAGAGAATCCTTTCGCAACAAACCAAGCCTTATACTTATCCACACTACCATCCGCTGCAAACTTGGTTTGATAGATCCACTTCCATCAAACTATATTTCTCGCCTTAGGGAGATAGACTAAATCCCATGTGTTGCTCTTAATCAAGGAACTATAATCTTCCTCCATGGCTTGGCCCAACTTAGGAACCCCTGATGCTTCCCAAAATGTCTGTGGATTGGAAGTGGTAGCAATGAATGCATGTGGAAGATCCTGATGCTGTGATCGAGTTCTCCATGTATCTGAAGGATCCCCAACAAGAGAACCCATGGACTCAAGTGTCTATCAAGCCCAACAAGGTCTAGGTGGAGGTGGAGAGTGAGGCTCCTCAACTACAACTGGACCCTATAGAGGTGCAACCCTACGAGTCAGATTTGAAGAAGTCTCATCATTTCAATCACTAGCATCACTATCCACAATGGAGGAAGGTGGAGGAGGTAGAGAGGCTAAGCTAGGAGAGCTTTCCTCAAAGTAAAAATCCTCTCAATAAACACCTCATGTGTCTCAAGACCCATCAATCTATATACCTTAACACCCTCAAGATATCTAACAAATATGCAAGGCCAACTCTGAGGTTCCAATGCCTTGCATTTTTGCAAAGGTATGTGAGCCCATGCTAGACACCCAAAAACTCAGAAATGTCTAACAATTGGTTTCCTACCAGCCCAAGCCTCAAAAGGAGTAATAACTTGCAATACTTTGTGAGGAACCTGATTCTAGATGTGTGTGGCATAACTGATAGCCTCTGCCCAAAAGGAAGGATCAAGAGAACGTGCATGTATCATACAACTAGCCATTTCTTTGAGAGCTATTCTTGCATTCTGCAACTCCATCCTGTTGTGGAGTGTATGCAACAGAATGGTGAAGATCAATCCCCTCAAATGTACAAAAATCCTCAAGTCTTTTGTTCACATATTCCCTTCCATTATCTATACGAAGAATCTTGACCACTTTCTCGGATTTCTTCTCCACATGAGTTTTGAAGTCCTAAAATCTATCAAATACTTCACTCTTATGAATGAGAAAGTAGACCCAAGTGAAGCGGGAGTAGTCATCAATGAATGTGATGACATAGCAGGCCTTGCTAAATGAAGGTGCTGGAAATGGACTTGCTACATCGTTGTGAACAAGTTGAAGAACTTCCAAATCTCTCCAAGCTTTCCCCTTATCAAACTTCTCCTCGGAATGCTTGCCCATGGAACAACTTGAACATGCACCCTCTGAAAAACTAATTCGAGGTAGACCTGTGACCATGTCTTTCGTTCTAAGTTGTTGAAGATAGTGGTAGTTGAGGTAACCAAACCACTCATGGCATAGCTTACTTTCTGAATTTGAATGAGTAAGCAAGGCCCTAGAAGGAGAACTTGGCACAAAGCAGGAGAATGAATAAAGACTTGAGTTGTCATTGACTTGTCCCACTACTACCAAGGCATCATCATCAAGTTCCTTTACCACAACTGAATCAGGTGTAAACTCAACCTTTTTCTCATTCCCATAGTGAGTGACCTGGTAGATAGAGAGAAGGTTGGTAGACAAGTTAGGAACATAAAGAACATTCTCAAATGTTTCATCATCCATGTCAATTGAACCTTTCCCTTCAACCTCAACTTGTGTATCATCACCTATGTAAATGTGAGGTACCTTTGATGGCTTCAATGAAGAAAACTACTCCTTTGTAGAACCCATGTGATATGAGGCATCCAAGTGAAGTATCCACTGCTGTGAAGAACCTTTTGTAGCCACAAATGCTTGCCCTTTTCCCTTAGACTATGAGGAAGAGGAAGGAGATGAATCCTTCTTTGTGTAGGCGGATGGCAAGTTGATGTTATTTCATTCTTCTTGCAATATGCACAAGTTGGTCTATCCTTCTTAGGTGGAGTCCCCTTCTTGGAAGAGGATGAAAAATTGCCTTGTGATGGAGAGGATGATTTCCCTTTTTTTGGCTGTGGCTTTGACTTAGATTGCTTCTTCTTCTTGTTGGAATCTTTGCCTTGACCTCCTTGATTCCCTTGATTAGCCACCAAAGCCTTGGACTTTGAAGACTTTAGAAGCCCCATGTTAAACAACTTAGATTGTTCCAATATCAACATTTCTATGAAAGCATCAAATGAAGGCATAACATAGGAACTCCCCACTATGAAATGATGAATTTGGAAGCTAGACACAAATGCTACATATTCTAGTACAAGCTTGTCCAACAAGTTGAATATCAATCAAGCATCTTTTTTTGTCAATTCCATAATCCTTAAGCTTTGCTCTTAGCTCATTTTCTTTGGTAACATAATCTTGGATTGTATCAAACTATTGGGATCCAAGTTGGTGAGCTCATTGTCAATCTTGTAACCTTTGATTTCATCAACTTGAGTATACAATTTCTAAAACATATCCCAAGCATCTTTGATTGTAGTACACTTCTCAATATGAAAGACGAGGTCATCTGATACATACTTACGCAAAGTTCCAAGATCCATACAATTATTAGTGAGCCATTCTAACTGAGCATTAGGATCAGCCTTAAAATCAGGTGGTGCTACCATTGTTCCATCTATGTAATGTGTGGGAACTTTTTCCATTAATTTGCTCCAATCTTTAATTTTCCATGATGCATAATTATGTGGAGTTAAAGATGGAAATTTATGAGGACTCGTTGCAACAAAAATGAAAGATCGCAAGGAAAGAGAGGCACAATCACACATGACACCCCCCCAAATTCACTCAATCAAAGAAGCCCCCCAAAAGTGATGATTTGGTACTTTATACTTAGTACGTGTACAATGGGCCACTTGCGAAAAATGGCAATTCTAATTTGAATTTTATAAATGCCTCAATAGGGCCAAAAGAGACTCAAACTAATAATGCAAGAGATCTAAGCTAAGATCCAAGCAATTTACAATTACCAAATAGACCAAATAAGACCAATATCAGAAAGTACAATTTCCACTCAAAATCTTTGAAATCTGATCATAGATTATGAAAGTAGACAAAAAAAAATGCAATTTAAAAAGAAATGGTACCTGAAAAGGAGGTCATATGAGCTCAAACGAAGCCTTTGAAGTTGCAGAATTGAGGATTGGATAGGTACAGCTGAGAGAATCCAAAAATTTCAAAAAACCTATGCACCAAAATTAGAAAATAACCACACCACTGCGAAGAGCACGGAAAATTAGCCCAAATAAAAAAAAATTATACCCAAAAAGGAGAAAAATTGAGCAAGTTATGAGCCTCCAAAGTTGGCCCAAAAAACCAAACTACTCAATGGAGAGGGGTAAAAAAATTTCAAAAAAAAAGCTGAGGCAGGCTGATGTCAACAAAACACTATGTTAAATTTGATGGCCATTTGATCGTCAAAATGGTCGTCCCACCCCTGGCTGATCGTACGGACGAAGCTGACGTGGCAAAGTTTGATTGGGCGGATGACGGGGAGTTTGCCACGTGGCGGGCGTGGTATGCCAGTTTAGGCTGACTGGGCTAGAATTCGGTGGCCTGTGGCTGGTGGTGGGATGGCCTAGTTGCCAGCGACAGGATGGTCTGGTTTCCGGCAGGAGGGCTCGGTGGCAGGAGGCATGGCCGCCAGGGCTGCCGGGGTCGGAATTTGTTGGAGCGGGTTTGCCGAAGAAGCTGCTGCCACTATCGGGGAAGGTTGAGGCTGCTGAAGGTTCACCGCAGAAGGGTTTGTTGCGCAGTGGCCGAAAGAAGCTGCACGGTGGCTGGTGAAGGTATGGTGCCTGCACACAAAAGTTTGTAGTGTAAGACACGGTTCGAGGGTGGGGTTAAATGACCCCCCGAAAACCCAAAAAAAAAATTATTTTTTCTTATTTTAAAAAACAAATTGGCCTCACCTTTTCGAAATTTTTTTGAAAGAAATGTTTTTTTTTTTTTTTTTTTTCAGAGTAATGGAATGATTTTTTGCAAAAAAAACATTTAAAAAAAAAAAAACTGTAATCCGTACCATACCGTCCAGATTGGGCAAAAATTCCTCCACACCTAAAAAATGATTTTCGCCAAAATAGGTTGAGTTTATACTCGATTTTTATGGAAACGGCCTCCTGAACACAATGGTGAGGTCGAAAACACTCTAAGATGCCTCCAAAACATGCTTGTCCCTTAGATCCGAAAATAGAAACCTTCCAAAATGTCTACAAAAACCAATCAATGAAGCTCCAATGGCTCTGATACCATTTGAGATTTTTCCAAGATCAAGGGAACAATGAAAAGTATAAAAGAGAGACAAAAGAATCACAAGAACAAACTATATTCTCATCAATATGCAAATGATCAACTGGATTAACCAATACAATGAATATAGGCTTCCTTATATAGGAAAGGCCATATGGATGTACGAGCACACAATCATGACATGTGGCTCAATGAGAAACAAGGGTAGGTAAGAAATACTAGGGGTAGGTAGGAGAAATAATATAATATTCCACAAGAGGTGGATGACCCACCGAATGTGGAGTGTAATAGCAAAGTAAGACCACAAAAGGTGGAATTTCTCCTACAAGCTATATCCCTATGTGCACACTTCCCTAAGTGTCTCAAATCCAAACTACGAAGAGATGCATTATGCTAAGTTAACTTAAGTAAAGTGTAATAATATCCATAATGAATATTTATTTACACTAACAAAAGGCCTTCCAATATTTTAGTGAACACTATGAATAATATTCTTGGGATTGTAATATATTTTCTTATACAATTTTAGTCCATAACCTTTCACCATTCCAACCACAAGATCATAAGAATCCCTTAATAATATGGTGATGTTCTCAGCTTCAAATTGGTAATGTTGTAACAATCTTTCTAATGCTACTTAGAATGAAATTTATCCACCTCATACATGTACCATATGATTACTAGAACTATTAGTTGGTTAGATATAAACAAGCAATGAGGAACCATAGGAGAGAAATAATTTTTGATTACAATTCTTCAATAGTGATACATATTGTATCCTATATTATTATCAACCTTTTCCCAAAAAGAAGAAATAGGGGTACTAAGTAAATTCATTACTTAATTAGACAGTCTTCTTCTACAAAAATCCTAATATATTCAACATAAGTGTAATAAAGAAATACTAAAAATTTCTACAATTTCTAGAAAAGAAATGAATATACAACCACATAGGGTTCATTCAAACAAACACTGCATCTCCAACATAGATGAAGTATAGAACCCATTAATTTCCTAACTACTTTGTCCATTAACTAGAGAAGGCTTCCAAGAAACTATGACAAAGCATGATATACCATATGGAGATATTGGGAGGGTAAGTAATTTTAAAATTAATAACATATTTGTATATTCCCTATACGATCCATGGTCCAAATACTCAAATAGCCTATTTACATAAAAAAAAAATGGACATTCACAACAAGCATCATAGACATATGCATATTTATTAATTACACTACATTTCTAGGACCTAGCATAATACTTAATAATTTAATTTGAAATATTCCTCAAATTTGTAAATTTCAAAGGGCTATAGTTCATTTCTTGAGAAAGTATTCAACACTATTTAGCTTACGTTGGACTTGATTATATGCTTCCAAAAGTTATTGACCCTAGGACTATTATGTTTCAATCATATTTAGTGGTAAGCTCATAAGGAATGAGTTTTAGTGAAACGTGGAGTTAGGACAAATAAAACTTGTTAATTTATTTGTATTTGTAATTAACTTTGCCCCCTTTAAATATTTAACTTCATGGGTCTTATGATAGTATTTCTTACATATGAGACCCAACAAATATTCACAAAAGAAGAAATTAAGGATAATAACATTGACAAGGTGAAACCTATAATGATTATCCATTATGCTAGGCACAAACAACTTGTCAAATAAAAAATCAAATAGATACCATCTACATGTAGGAAATTTGATATTCTTCCTAAATTCAAGAATGTTCTTGAAATGATTCGCTAGGACACCATCCATTAATTTTATCTTTTTTCAATTTTTTTTAACATTCTATGGAACTCATCAAATCAATCATTCCAAAATATTTAGGCATTATGAGATTTAGTGAGAATTTTCTTCATTTCTCAAAATTTTATTTATCTCCCAACTAACCAAAATTCATAGTTTGATAAGGAGCAAAAAGAATTTTTTATCTTCCTCTTAAGAATTTTTATCAAATAGATAAAAAAGTAAATTTGAATACTGGAAGGAGAAGTTAAGGACAGTGCACATGGAAACCCTTTCATTTTGCATCAAATTTAAAGACTAGAAATGTTGCACTAAATAAAATAGAATTGAAAAACTATACAGACATTATTTTGAAGTTGACACAATACCTTAGGAAAATTACTCAATGGAGAGCTATACCAACCCATTTATTCTCCCCACTCTAATAATGGTAAATATATTCACATGTCCTAATGTATTGCATTAATGGATTAATTTTAAATTTTTTGGAGTGTTTAACTTGTTAAAAATTCCATTACATGATTTTTGTTTATTTTCTTTGAGAAAATAATTATTACCATATCACATATTGCTAAGTGGTGAATTAAAATTATCTAGCACATATAGATTTGAAGAGCCTATGTGATGTGCTGAAGAGAATGCCACACATCAACTACTTGTCAATAAGAATATTAACAATTGGGGAGGAGAGGTTGGTTGTATGTATGGAGCATTCGTATCACAAGAAGTTGGCACATGCTACCTGCAACAAGTATATGTTGAAGTGATGTGGGAAATATGTTGAATCTTATCACACATCAATATATGCTTGTTGGTACAAGGAAAACCTCATAATAAAAGAGGAGGGGGAGACCTCAACATTAAAAATTTATAGGCCACAAGCAACAAATAATGAGAGATCTCAAATAAAAACTACCTTTTAAGTCTTTAGAGAAACATGACATATTATTATCAAATGATCCTCTTACATCTCACAAAGGGATTGAACACATGTAGACAAAGGGAAAATTTCTATTGGCAACAAGTCAAATATTAGTGCTTTCAACTATACCACATAGGTGGGTAGATTCTATGATAAGCAATGCTCTTGTTGATGTTAGATTGACATATAAAGAACATGAAAGCTATCTTCTATCATATTATAGCATGCACACTTGATAGAAGGACCATAATGGTTCTAACAATACCTTCCTTCATAGAAAAGAAAAAAGAACATAGATGCAACAACAACAAAGGGATACAAATAAATTTTGACAATTCATTAAAGTGGTCACTCATGAAAGACTATTAAGACTATTAAGACTAATAACACAACATCAATAAAGGAAGGGACAACTAGAAAGGATAAATGATGGTATATAGGTAAAAAGTAATGTTACCTATTAATAAATGGTAAAAGAGACATAAAGATGTAGATTAAAGATCCATGATTGGAAGAACAAGAAACCAAAGTGGAATAATAGAAAGTGCATCTCAACTCCAAACTAATGTACTTAGGAGAAAAGGGGTCATGAAAAGACTAGAACTATGACTAGCTCACCCTTGCACACAAAAAAAATATTTCAAAAGAAACACCCGATTGCGAGAGATTTTAAAATGTAGAATTTGAAGTTCCATCAATTTATGATACTTTAAATGATAGAATTCTGAACATTTTTCCTTTAAAATTGCATCCTTTCAATTATTGTACTTATCATAACATCCACTTTGTCATCAAAGACACTTTTTCAATAATGAATAGCATTCAAGATCAGCATACTCATTGGTGCTATTCAACATTTTTTTTCTTTGCTTGACCATTTCAATTTTGGTTAAAATTTAAAAATTTATTCAAAAAAGTTTTTATAAATTATAAAGGGCTGTATGAAAAGAAAAAAGGTCAAACCAAAAATGCATTGAACTTCTACTGTATTGTTTGGTTCAAGAAAAATACACCTATCACATGCCACCCTAATCAAAAGAAAAGCATCTTTTTAGATCGAGCCTCTTAAAATTCTGATATTCAACGCTCCATTGTTTTACTTTGAATATCACCCTTTTTCACCGAATATCAATCTTGACCTATCCAAACGCTTGCACTCCATCTATAAATACAATATACTCTGTTTAACCATACCCATTCCCCATCTTTGCTCTGTATCACGCAACATATTCATTCCTCTTTTCCTTCTTCATTCGTAAACAGAACACCTTTTGTTTGCTTCAGGTTCGTTATGGCAGTTAGTATGGCGAGATAACGGTTAAAAGAAAATAGGAAAGGTTAAGTTAACGGTTGAATTATATCAATTCTAAAATAGAAAAGGTCAAACCAGATATGCAATCTAAAATAAATTCTACTTCAATGTTTGTTTAAGAAAAATAGAAATGCATCTTTGAATACTGCAAAAATTCCTTTTCCGCCTCTTAAAATGCTGCAGTTCAACGCGCCATTGTTTTACTTTGAATATCACCCATCTTCAGCTTATTTCAATTTTGACCAATTCAAACGCTTGCACTCGGTCGTCTTTCTCTATAATTAGAGATAGACTTTCTTTATCCATATTCATTCCCCATCTTTGCACTGTGTCACGCATTTTATTGACCCAGCTTTTCCTTGCTTATCAATTTCTAATTTTTCGTTTAGGTTGGTTATGAATCATTACAGAAATGACAATTAGCTTGCGTAAAAATATACACGTTTTTTAATTGTTCATTGTGGTACACATAAAAATTTGTGGTTGGCCATGTCGTAGCAGGCCGCGTAAGTGTCTTCAGGACAAGAATAATTTAAGGTGTTGTATGGTCGTTGGTCTAAAGCATGTGCATAAGCATATAGTTGAGCATGTGAAGGGGCGTTCACTTGTGTAGAATTTTGCAGCTAATCCTGCAAAATAGAGAAAAAATCTAGTTGGAAAATAAAAGCAAAATTTGCAGAGAAAATCTAAAGAAAGAACCCATCAACCATTTTCATTATAACAAATTTGTATGATTACAAATGATATATAGATCACAAGAGCAGAAATTATGCATGAGATGTATGGAATTTCTGAAGATCAATAATTAACTGCATGAAATGTTGAAATGAAACTGAAGTAGGCAGAGGACGTTAGAAATCTATAACTCCTTTGTTAGCTTATGCATGAGCAAGAGTCTCTCCGTGAATTATGGAGATAACAGACTCCAAAGTTGCACTAACAACTTGCGCTTCAAAGGGTTCTAATTTTTGTAGCTTTCTCTAAAGGGGAGCATTCACATAGGTAAAATGATCAATAGGTAAAATGACCAATAGAAGTTTAAATCGAGCAATTAAAGTTAACATATTTGGGTGCACATAGAAATCCCCTGATTTCGTGTCAAAATTTAAGACTACAAAAATTGCACTCAATAAAACACACCTTTATTCACACACCATGATTTTAGCATTCAAGGTAAATTTACTCACAATCAAGAGTTAGTGCAATGTATGCATTCCTCCTAGCCTAACATTGATAGATAGGTTCACATATTCATATGTAGTTCATTAATGGGTCATTTTCTAATAGTGTTTAATTTGTTCAAACATTTTTTAGAAGTTTGTTCTTTCATGTTTTTTATGAATATATTTGTAAGGAAAGCTACGGTGTGGAAACACTCTCCTAATCCCAATTCGCAGAGGATGTAAGCAACAATATCTATCTACTTCCTAAATTGTAGAATGTCAAGATGACTTAAACAGAAGAATAGAGAACATATAAAAAACCATGAACATATACATAGAGATTTTTACTGTGGGAAACCCTTTCGGGAAAAAACCCACACACCAAAAAGCTGAGCGTCTCCTTTGTATTACAGTAAACAATATTACATACAATTGACAATGGAATTTTTGCATAGGCTTAGATTGTATTACAATCAACCCGAATTTCTATCACACTCATTCCCAATGAAACTTGTATCAGTTTATACACACTACAATCCATTATGAAATCTGATATTGCAACTGTCACTTCACAAACAATCAACTAACTCAGCCTTGTCATTTGTCCATCCATCCGGCGGTCATCAAACTATGTACGGACACCACCATACGATGGATGCTACACCGTGATCATCATACGCCATTGGACCCACCATACGGATCAGCATTAGGCAACCACCAGAACCACCGCACGAATACGTCTTTGTCCGTACTAGTAGGTGTTTGTCCGTACTAATATGTCTTTGTCCGTACTAGTAGGTCCTAGTCCGTACTAATCTATCCGTACTAATATGTCTATACTAATGTGTAAGATTCCGTACTTGGAAATGCAACTACCGTACAGGTTAACTCAGTACGTACGAGGCAACAACCATACGGTACACATGAGGCAACAACCATACAGTCCGTAGATACTTCAACAATCTCCCACTTGCCGAGGTACATACTGATATCTGCGGAGTTACTCAACAAGACTAATAAGAGTCAAGGGATTTAAGCCCCATGAAGCTTGCGCATCATTTAAATTTAACTGTGCTATCAGAGATGAATGCCTTTCAGTTGAACCTATTATCCATTTCAACTCAGCACCATCTATGTTTCCATGTTTCCAAGAACACATGTAGCTAATCAGCCAATGCCAAAACTTCAAATGCAAAACCACATTATCATGAAGTACCAAACAAATGATTAGTGTACTCTAAGCACATAAACAGAACCAAGATCATTGTCAAAATTCCAACTACAGAATCAGGAACTCAAACATGACAACCATGATCTAAAGCATCTCACCCAAAGAGATAACATGCTCCATATGAACATAAACACATTATGTCAAAACTCTAAATGCAGCTCAAAAGTATATCCTGACATAAAAACATCCTAACTAAGGATTACAACATCTCCACCAAAGACCCCTTATAAATCTTCAAGATGTTAACATCTCCAGTTACATGAAGAACTTTCACCAATACATGATGAATCTGCATCACTTCCAAAGACCCAAGGTACCGAGTCCTAATGGCATCGTGATTGAACTAGACACCGACAAATGTTTGACTTGCCAAAGAAGCTCAGAAGGCATCTCCATCCTCATTCTGAGAGGACCCAGAATCAGAAGAACTCATATTCTTCTTCTTCTCTCTACAATCCTTTCGGATATGACCAGTCTACCCACAATTCCAGCACTTTACTTTGGACTTCTTTACAGGAGTCTTGGAATTGTGCTTCGACTTGGATTCTGACTTCTTATTCTCTTTCTTGCCTCTAATAGTGAGAGCATCCTTGACCATCTCAGAATATTTTCTTTGTGTTTCTTTTGACAGCAACAAAGCAACCATACCTTCCGTTGTGAGCTTGGTTGCTGTACTCCCAATGATCATTACCAGATGATCCCATGAGTCAAGCAAAAAACATAATAGAAGCATACATCTATCCTCGTCATCAATCTGGACTCCTACAGAGGTTAGCTGAGCAACGATCATATTGAAAACATTGAAATGATCTACAATAGATGTACCCTCATCCATCTTCAAGGAATATAACTTCTTCCTTAGGAACAACTTGTTTACAAGAGACTTTCCCTGATAAATGTCTCCAAGCTTCTTCCACAAAAGATTAGCAGTCTTCTCCTCATAGATATTCAACAGAACAAAGTCTACCAAACAGAGTCAGATTAACCCTCTAGCTTTTCTAGCAACAAGATCCTAGTCTTTTTGCCTCATGCCTAAAGGCTTAACGGTTACAATCATAGCACCCCAGAGATCTCTATCAACCAGCAAGTCTTCCATCTTGAGTTTCCACAACTAAAAACTCGCACCATTGAATTTCTTGATCTCTACTCACCCAGAAGCATTCACCATCTGAATTTCTGGACACAATCGATAACCACTTCACAAACTCCCACTGAAAACAAATTGACACAAAAACCCAACCCTACCCAACAAGGATAACAATAACTGGCCAGGCTCTGATACCACTTGTAAGGAAAGCTACGGTGCATAAATACTCTCCTAATGCCAATTCACTGAGGATGTAGCCAACAATATCTATCTACTTTCTAAATTGCAGAATCTCAAGATGACTTAAACATAAGAATAGAGAACATATAAAAAACCATGCACATATACACAGAGATTTTTACCGTGGGAAACCCTTTCGGGAAAAAACCCACACACCAAAAAGTCGAGCGTCTCCTTTGTATTATAGTAAATAATATTACATACAATTGACAATGGAATTTTTGTACAGGCTCAAATTGTATTACAATCAACCTGAATTTCTTTCACGCTCATTCCCAATGAAACTTGTAGTAGTTTATACACACTACAATCCATTATGAAATCTGATACTACAACTATCACTTCACAAATGGTCAATCAACTCAGCTTTGTCACTCATCCATCCATCCGGCGGTCATCAAACTATGTATGGACACCACCATACGATGGATGCTAGATCGCGGTCATTGTACGCCATTTGAACCACCATACAGATCAGCATTGGGCAACCACCGGAACCACCTCACGAATATGTCTTTGTCTATACTAGTAGGTCTTTGTTCGTACTAATATGTCTTTGTCTGTACTAGTAGGTCTTTGTCAGTACTAATCTGTCCGTACTAATATGTCCTTACTAATGTGTAATATTCTTTACTTGGCAATGATTTCTGTCGACCTGGCAATGCAACTACCATACGGGTTAACTCAATACTTAGGAGGCAACAACCGTATGGTACACATGAGGCAACAACCATATGGTTCGTACATACTTCAACAATATTTATGATCATATCACATTCTAGTAAATAGTAAGGTAACAATATCTAGTACATATGGATGCAAAAAATCAGAATGTCACATATTATACATAACAAATAACAAATTTCCTATAAAACATTAGCAATTGAGAAGATGAAGAGTTTGGTCACTTGTTTAGAACAAATGTATCATTGATAGATAAATAAATCTATACAATTTTTGTAGCGAAAGAATAAGTCAACAAAGCTAAAGAACAAAATGCACATGTCAATTTTGAAGGAGTATGCTTAGGGTTAAAAGCCTATGAAAAAAACTATAACTATGTCTAGCTGATCTATCACGTGTTATTTTACAAAAATTACTTCAATGGTAAATAATTTAAAATGTCTAATTGAAGACCATCAAATTCTGGTACATCTAATTATGAAGTTTTAAATACTCCCTTTAAATTTGAATCCTTTCTACTACTGTACTCATAACAATGCTTTCTACTATTGTACTCATCACAATCCTTTCTATTATTATACTCGTAACAATCTTCATTTCAATTATTCATTTGAAAAATAAAATTCAAAATTAGCTTCATCAAGAAACTTCTGAACCAAATCCACACAATTTTAATAGTGCGTGGAAAAAAACTTAAATTGATTTTTACTTTAAATATCACCCTGATAACTCAAATGATGAATGAATAGTACCAAACTGGTACTAAGAGGGGGGGGGGTGAATCAGTACAGGCAAAATACTATCCAAAACCAGTTTCTCAGCAATTACCCCAAGTGACTGGCAAACAATGACTTTGGTTAAAGAAGAGTGCAACTGGTAGGACTCAGAACAACTAAAACAATCATAAACCGGTTACTCACTAAGCTTTCCTCTTAGCTTAATACTATAGTACCATTACACCCTCATGCATGAATAGGTAAACTATCATCGGATCTTCACAATAGTTAGTTCAATATGTTTTATAGATAGGCATAAAACACAGAACCATCATATGCTCAACAGGTAATAACAAAGCATCACAAGATAAAAGCATCACATATGACACACATATTTTTCACGTGGAAACCCAGCTGGGAAAAACCAAGGTGGGGATGAATGCCCACAAGCTGCTTTTTGAACTCTTTAGAAGTCCGCTCTGTTAGGAGCCTTGTCCAGTTAAAGACATTATAATAGGTTCTGCTAAGAACCAATCTTGTTAGGGATCACCCGGTTAAAGGATGGCTATAATACTAGGTTAAGGGTTAAACCAGGTTAGGGTTACCTTGTTAGAGTATTTCAAGAACTCAATAGCTAAAGGATCTCCAGAGCTCTATGGCTTCCCAAAACTCAATAACTTCAAGTTACCCTGTTAAGGGATTTCACAACTGTTGAAGTGGTTAAAGATCAATAGGAATTACAATGATCTAGTAATAGCACTCAATGCTAATGCAGATCTGTTTTGGCTCCTCTTCACCTTCTATACATTCACTTTGTAGATATCTCTTCTCTCCTTTGGTCTGGCAATAATCACGTATCATTTCCCTTGGATACACACATACAATTTTTGCCAACAACTTTAGAAAGAAACACAATGTCGACCTTATAGGAAACAGACAGGTCGGTATCAAAAACCCTAAACCCTAAACCTGTTAGGTTAAGCAATTCAAATGGTTTAATCCTAACTATTGAATCATACTGCATTAAATGCAACACTCTTGAATCGATCTCAAGACATTCTCCATCATCCATTATCCACCGATTTCATGGCGGCTGATAACCCATCATGTGTTATCACCATTTGACAAACTTTGCACATTCCCCAGGTAGATAGGAATAGTCTTCTTCATGCAAGATCCTTCACGCACATAGGGCTTATGTGGCAACATGATCTATTCTCCGTTATACTGCTAACTCATCACACAAAGATCACCAATTGAGTTACATAGGCTTGAGGTACTCCAACCAGAAATCCTAAATTGGAAACTACCTACCAACCGGTAGTCATACAATGCTTCCATGTGCCGGTTCCCATAACTGCATGCTGGTTCATCTTGACATGCCGGTTCATCTTGAACAAATATACCGCTTCACTTTGGCATATATACAGGTTCATATATATGTGTCGGTTCTCTCTTCTCACATGTCACATTTGCCGGTTCACATCATGTCACATATTGACATCAATGACAACATACAATATCATTATGTCTTCATACCATTTCACATAATGCCAACAATCTCCCCCTTTGGTATTGATGGCAATATACAAAGATATCTCTCTGCTTTATATCTTCTCCCCATTTGACAACAATGCCAAAGTGGAGGCACAAGCATCCCTGTTCCATTATGCTGCTCCCCCTGAGGAGTGGCACCCTTCAACACATCAATCAACAAAAAATTGACTATGCAATACCTAACTGATGTGGAACAAATACTTTTAGTTCACCTCCTGAAGGGGCAGTACCCCCAATTCACCTCTTAAATGCACAAATGTAGTCTTTGGGAGAGGCTTGGTGAATATGTCTGCTAACTGCTCCTTATTGGAAACATGTTCCAGTGCAATCTCTTTATTTTGAACCTTTTCCCTCAAGAAATGATACTTAAGCTCAAAATGGTTGGTTCTAGAATGTAAAACCGGATTCTTTGAAATATTGATAGCACTTGTGTTATCACAAAATATACTTACCGGTTCAGATACAGGGATTTTGAAGCCATTTAAAACATGCTTCATCCAGATTGTCTGAGTGCAGTTCATGAAAGCTGCAATATACTCCGCTTCCACTGTAGACTGAGAGATACAACTTTGCTTTTTACTCATCCATGAGACCAGTCTACCACTGAGAAAGAATGTACCACTAGTTGTGCTTTTCCGGTCATCCACATTACTTGCCCAATCAACATCTGTGAATACCTTCAGAATGAAATGATTGCTGTATGGGTACCACAATCCATAGTCAACTGTTCCCTTTAGATACCTAAGAATCTGCTTGACTGCAACCAAGTGGGATTCTCTTGGACTTTTCTAGAACCTTGCAGTAATGCCAACTGCATGTGCAATATCCAGTCTGCTATGCACTACATAATGCAACTTACCAATCATTGATCGATATTCTTTCTCATCAACTAGTGCAGAATCATCCTCTTTTGACAATTTGCAACCAGTCACCATCGGTGTACCAACTGGTTTGCTATCTTCCATGCCAAAGGTTTTCAACACCTCTTTGACATATTTGGACTGAGTGATAAAGATTCCATCTTTCATCTACTGGATCTGCAGTCCAATGAAGAACTTAATCTCCCCTATGAGTGACATCTAAAACTCTTTCTTCATCTCATTAGCAAACTCATGACTCATCTTGTCATCTCCACCAAAGATAATGTCATCAACAAAAACCTCACAGATCAGGATCTAATCTCCATCAGACTTCAAGTAGATATTGCTATCTTCACTTGTTCTTTCAAATCCAATCTTCACAAGATGGGAATGTAGGCACTCATACCATGCCCTAGGTGCTTGCTTTAGACCATATAAGGCTTTATGTAGCCTACATACCATGTCACTGTCTTCAGATAGGGAAAACCCATATGGTTGCTCAATATACACCTCTTCTTCAAGTACACCATTTAGGAATGCAGATTTTACATTCATTTGATATACTTTGAACCCTTTAAAAGCTGCATATGCAAGAAGAATACGAACTCCTTCCAATTTGGCTATAGGAGCAAAGGTTTCTCCATAGTCTTCTCCTTCTTCTTGAGCATATCCTTTGCACACCAATCTGGCTTTATTCCTAATCACTATGCCATCCTCATTCAGCTTGTTTTTGAACACCCATTTGGTGCCAATGACATTTTTATGCTCTGGTCTGGGTACCAAGGACCATGTACCATTTTTCTCTATCTGGTCAAGTTCCTCTTCCATTGCCTTGATCCAATCTTCATCTTTATGAGCCTCTTTGAATGATTTAGGCTCAAATTCAGAGATCATACATGAGTTTTCTCTGATTTTTCTTCTTGTAAGCATTCCTGCATCCTTATCTCCTATGATCTACTTAGGATCATGATTCATCTTGACATATCGAGGAAGGGTCTTGACTGGTTCTTCTTTCTTTTCCTCTTCATCCTCATCTTCATCAGTATCAGCATTCACCGGTTCAGGAACACTATTACTGGTACTTGGTTGACTAACAATTGGTTCCCAGAAGGTTGCAACTGGTTCATTTACAACTTGCTCACTTCCGGTTTCCTCAGTTTTCTTAGAGGATTCATCAACTCTTACATTGATACTTTCCATAATTCTTTGAGTCCTATTGTTGTAACACTTGAGAGCTTTACTCTTGGTGGAATATCCTAGGAATATTCCCTCATCACATTTAGCTTCAAATTTGCCCTGATGTTCACTCCTCTTGATGTAACATTTTCTACCAAATACCCTAAAGTAGCTAACCACGGGTGTCTTACCAGTCCAATACTCATGAGGAGTTTTGTCCTTACCTTTCTTGATGATTGCCTGGTTCATTGTGTAGACTGCAGTGCTCACCGCTTCTCTCCAAAAGGTGTGAGCTACCTTCCCTTGAATCAACATGGTTCTAGCTGCTTCAACCACAGTCCGGTTATTCCTCTCTACTAGGCCATTCTGCTATGGAGTCCAAGGGGCAGACAGTTGTCTCTTGATGCCAAATTCTTCACAATACTTGTTAAATTCACCAGAAGTGAATTCCCCTCCTTGATCAGTTCTGAGATATTTGATCCTTTTATCGCTTTCCTTCTCCACTAATGCTCTGAAAGCTTTGAATTTCACAAAGGCTTTAGACTTGTCTTTCAAGAATGTGACCCACATCATTCTTGAGCAGTCATCAATGAGAATCATGGAGTACCTATCACCCTACACACTTCTAGTTTTCATAGGACCACACAAATCAGTGTGCACAAGATCAAGCAAGTTGTTAGCAGTGAAAGATTTACCTTTAAACGTTGAGGAAGACATTTTTCCCGATTGACACTCTCTACACAAGGTATTATTCGGTTTGCTTAGCATTGACAACCCTCTAACTACCTTGATCTTACTAGCCTTCACAATGTTATCAAAGTTTACATGATAGAGTCTCCTATGCCATATCCAACTATCATCAAACTTAGCCATAAGACATGTGCTTATATTTGAGTTCAAATAAAATAGGTTACCTTTGGTCTGCATGCCGGTGGCCAACAATTCACCCTCTTTTCCTTTGACTCTGCAAACTCCATTCTTGAATTCCAGAGTGAGGCCACTGTCATTCAACTGGGCAACACTCAAAAGGTTGTGTCTAAGACCATCAACCCAGTACACATTGTTAGCACTACTCTTTCTATTCAGAGAGATGGACCCTCTACCTTTGACCATGCATGGTGCATCATTGCCAAAGTAAACCACACCACCATCATACTCCTTGAAGGATAGAAACTTGCTCCGGTCACCAGTTATATGGTGAGAATAGCCACTGTCTATGATCCTCTCATTGGAATTATCAAACCGGGAGACAAGAGCCTTCTTGTCTGCCACATCTTCCTTTACATCAACAAACACAATGTCTTCATTCTCTTCATCTTCTAATTCCTCATCTGTGACACCTTCATCAACTGCTACAAAATAGTTTCTCTGGTTTCCTCCTTTGAATTTCCTGAATCTTTCTGGTTTGTCCTTGTTATCACCATTTGGACAGTTTATAGCAATATGTCCTATTCGGTTACAGGAAAATAATTTCAAAGGTAGCTTACCTTTGTATTTACCAGTTCCTTTAGGAAGCTTTATGGCAAGAAGAGCTTCAAATGCCATCAGAATCTCCTCATCATTCATTTCTCTGCTTTGTCTAGGTTCACCACTAGTGCTAGCTTCTTTTCCTTTTCTAGATGGTATAGAAGAAGCTTTAAATGCTGATTTAGTCTTTTGAACACTTCCATCAAAACTATTTAGCTCATAGGCTATCAACTTGGCTATGATGGAGTCCAAGGATACCTTAGTCTTATCTATTGATCTCAACTTCTGAATAGCAACAACCCTTATTGCATAGACCGGCAACAGGGATCTCAGGACTTTGATTGCCACAGTGGAATCTTCTATTTTACCACCTGCACTCTTGATTTCTCCAACAACTATTTTGATTCTTATTCCATACTGCTGAATGGTCTCACCTTCAACCATCCGCATATCTTCAAATTTCCCTCTTAGGCTTTCTTCCTTAGCCTGTTTTACATGTTCATCACCACCATAGATATTTTCAAGAGCATCCCATACCTCTTTGGGATTTACCTTGTCCTGAACATCAATAAACTCAATATTAGATAGACTACTAATAAGGGCTTCCATGACTTGCCCATTTTCTTGTATCTCTCTCTTTTGGTCATTAGTGAGAGTACCAGTAGGGACAACATAGACATTCTCAACATAACTCCAGTGTTGAGCACTGATGCTTCTGATGAATATCTTCATCCTATCTTTCCATATACCAAAAATTTCCCTGTTAAACTTTGCACCTTCCCTCTTCATCATTTGACTGCGATCTTTACCTCAAGCAGTTAAGCTTACAACACAGAGGACCTAGAGGGATCTGATATCAATTGATAACTCAAATGATGAACGAATAGTACCAAACCGGTACTGAGAGGGGGGGGTGAATCAGTACAGGCAAAATACTATCCAAAACCGGTTTGTCAGCAATTACTCCAAGTGACTGGCAAAAAGTGAATCTGGTTAAAGCAAAGTGCAACTGGTAGGACTCAGAACAACTAAAACAATCATAAACTGGTTACTCACTAAGCTTTCCTCTTAGCTTAATACTATAGTACCATTACACCCTCATGCATGAATAGGTAAACTATCATTAGATCTTCATAATAGTTAGTTCAATATGTTTTATAGACAAGCATAAAACACAGAACCATCATATGCTCAACAGGTAATAACAAAGAATCACAAGATAAAAGCATCACACATGACACACATATTTTTCACGTGGAAACCCAACTGGGAAAAACCATGGTGGGGATGAATGCCCACAACCTACTTTTTGAACTCTTTAGAAGTATGCTTTGTTAGGAGCCTTGTCCGGTTAAAGACATTACAATAGGTTCTGCTAAGAACCGATCTTGTTAGGGATCACCCGGTTAGGGTTACCTTGTTAGAGGATTTCAAGAACTCAATAGCTAAAGGATCTCCAGAGCTCTATAGCTTCCCAGAACTCAATAACTTCAAGTTACCCTGTTAAAGGATTTGTATCAAGCCAGTTAAGGCTACCCTATTAAGGGATTTCACAACTATTGAAGTGGTTAAAGATCAACAGGAATTACAATGATCTGGTAACAGCACTCAATGCTAATGCAGATCCATTTTGGCTCCTCTTCACCTTCTGCACATTCACTTTGCAGATATCTCTTCTCTCCTTTGGTCTGGCAAGAATCATGTATCACTTCCCTTAGATACACACATACAACTTTTGCCAACAACTTTAGAAAGAAACACAACATCGACCTTATAGGAAACAGATAGGTCGGTAGCAAAAACCCTAAACCCTAAACCTGTTAGGTTAAGCAATTCAAACGGTTTAATCCTGACCGTTGAATCATACTGCATTAAATGCAACACTCTTGAATCGATCTCATGACATTCTCCATCATCCATTATCCACTGATTTCATGGCGGCTGATAACCCATCACGCATTATCATTGTTTGACAAACTTTGCACATTCCCCAGGTAGATAGGAATAGTCTTCTTCATGCAAGATCCTTCACATGCACAGGGCTTATGTGGCAACATGATCTATTCTCCATTATACTGCTAACTCATCACACAAAGATCACTGATTGAGTTACACAGGCTTGAGGTACTCCAACAGGAAATCCTAAAGTGGAAACTACCTACCAACCGGTACTCATACAATGCTTCCATGTGTTTGTTCCCATAACTGCATGCGGGTTCATCTTGACATGCTGGTTCATCTTGAACAAATATACAACTTCACTTTGGCATATAGACCGGTTCATATATATGTGCTGGTTCTCTCTTCTCACATGTCACATGTGCTAGTTCACATGATGTCACATATTGACATCAATAACAACATACAATATCATTATGTCTTTATACCATTTCACATAATGCCAACACACCCTTCTTCAGCTTATTTCAATATTTATCTATTCAAACACTTGCACTCCATCGTCCATCTCTATAAATACGATTTATCCATCACCATTCTCGATCTTCTCTCTCTATCTCGCAAAACATTCAGTCGTCTCTTCATTTACGATTCGTTGCTGAAGGTCCATTTTAGCAATTAGTATGGCAAGATCGATGCTTTTGTAAATTATGGTACTATTGCTTGTGCTCAATGCTATATTTTCCCTCGTTGTCTTTGCTCATCCAATCCTCAAGACAAAGTGAATACTAATGTAGGAATTAATAATCTGGTTAAAATTATGGATATGTTAAAGTCGTGTCTTAACTGTGTAGGCAACATTCCAGATCCTAGTTGCTACAAGAGATAAAACGAGACTAAATACAGTTGCTGTGGATCCAACCATGATCTGAATTATTTTGTCAATTCAGAGGACAATACCCAAAACAAAATTTGTGGTATTGTAAACACATAACAAATCATATAAAATTTCATTTCATCGAAAATATGTAAGAACCATACAATTTTTGGCAAACTCTTTGAAAGAGAGTTGTGTTCCCTTGAATTTATCCCATTTGAGAAAACTCTGTAAAAGAGAGTTGTATGCCTGGAATGTATTAAATTTGGGCAAACTCTGTAAAAGAGAGTTGTATGCCCGAGCCTATACAATTTAGGCAATCTTTTGAAAGAGCGTATGCCTATAACTCTATAACTCCATAACTATCCAACTCCTTACAATGGGATTTGAATTGGGCTTATTTATAAGCTTTGAAAGAAGCTGAACAACCACCACATTTATGTCCTCATCGGAAGTCGAAAAGACAATCTAGTATTGAAAGGTTATTACATTTATATGAGGACAAAAATTAATTAAAGATTAAAATATTCAATACTCTGACTTATTTCTGATCATTACTCCCTTCTTGAAAGGCAATGGGCCCCATTGCTCGATCATCTTCCAAATAAAATTTTTCCATGTAACTTGAAAGTGCTAGTGAGACTCTCGAGAGAATAATCACTTCTTCCAGATCTGCTATAGCAGCAAGAGCCTGCTCAACTTGAGGCATAATGGCTCCTAGTTCCTTGGTAGATGCTGCAATAGCTTCTTCGTTTCCTTCTGCTGAAAACGAAGACAAACAAGAGTTTGGCGTAGTATGGGCAGCGACTCATTGGCTGTAGATGCACCTGCAGTGATCGAAAATGGCTCTGATACCATTGATATGAATTATTTTGTGAATTAAGAGGACAATACCCAAAACAGAATTTGTGGTATTGTAAACACATAACAAATGATATAAAATTTCATTTCATCAAAAATATGTAAGAACCATACAATTTTTGGCAAACTCTGTGAAAGAGACTTGTGTGTCCTTGAATTTATCCCATTTGGGCAAACTCTGTAAAAGAGATTTGTATGCCTAGAATATATTCAATTTGGGAAAACTCTGTAAAAGAGAGTTGTATGCTTGAGCCTATAGAATTTAGGCAATCTTGTGAAGGAGCATATGCCTATAACTCTGTAACTCCATAACTCTCCAACTCCTTGCAATTGGATTTGAATTGGGCTTATTTATAAGCTTTCAAAGAAGCTAAACAACCACCACATTTATGTCCTTATCAGAAGTCGAAAAGAAAATCAAGTATTGAAAGGTTATTACATTTATATGAGGAAAAAAATTAGTTAAATATTAAAATATTCAATACTCTGACTTATTTCTGATCAAACCACCTAATTAAGATTTTCCGCCATGGATACTTAGGACACTTACATATTTTTCAAGTTTTTTGATCCGCAGTGATGAAAAAATGTCATGTATCTCCTTCCACTAATCACTAATACAACTTATAAGGCATACTACTTTCATCTATCTTGAGTATGTATTATTTAATTTGTATTTGGTTTAATCAAATAAGTATGATTCATGAATGATACAATCAACAGTTCAACAAACTTGTGCTAAGGTTGTCGCAAAAATTTACATGTCTGAAAAATCAATAAAGTGTCTATCTATAATACTTGAAAGGATTATAAATTAGTGAGATTTTAAGCATACTTTGTTAAACATGCACAAATTATATGGTGTGCCTGCTACAATAGGTGTGTTATGGTATGGAATTGATCCAAGCTTTAATACACGTTATATTGCATATTTTTTACTTGAAATATTGTATTAGGGTTTATGAACTTTTATATAATATTTTTTTTCCTAATGCTAAAATTTAGAAAAATAAAGATTCTAATAATCTACTTAGCACACATAGCTAATCTGACTCTATATGTTAAAGAAACCAAGACAACTTGAACCGTGAGGGAGAGTTGATAGAACTCTAATGTAGCCATGTGGAAACCTTTTCCTTCATAATAGTGTCGACACTAATCATATATTGTCCAATTCTTAGCTTTCCTTTAGAGTTTTAGTGCTCTTACAATAATAATTGATTCAAGACCATTGAATGGGTCTAGTTCTGATTGTTCCCTTGTGTATTTTTACCTTTAGGAAGTATTCGTAGCCATACACTTTGGTTGAAGTTTTAAATCATTCTCAAGAACCAAGATCTAATATGTTCATAGGATTATAGATCTAATAGTTAACAACCTTGTCTGTTTATCATGGGAACTCTCTAATGAATAGGAAATTGGTATAAGGGATTGCACTTGTCAAATTTCTATGCTATAGGCGGTGGAGTTTTTTGTTTTTGTTTTTTTCTCTTTTGTCATACTTCTCTTGATCATTTCTATTTTCTTTTTGAATGGGTTGAATTGCTAATACATATTTTAGACATATTTATAATGTTGTAAATTAGTGTTCACATTAGTATTTAGATTAGATATAAAGTTTTTGAATATGGGAAAATAGGTTTTGATGGGCCTCTGAAACCCAGTATAGTCAGAAAATCAAAAGATAAACATTACAGTGCAGCTAAACAAACAAACATCAAACAAAGGAAATATAGTTGGCGAACCAAACACTAGCAAACAAGAGAATGCAAATTATAGACCAAAAAAGGCCGACAGAAGCCCAGGCTTAGGTTAATTTCTAAAGCATTTCCACCACTTCCAGCACCATCTGTTCTATATTGTCCACTGCCTGCTTAATATCCTCGATTTCCTTACTATGGCTTTGCATCCTTTTAGTGCTTGCTCTCATTCTTCTCCCAAGCCCTGTGACCTTGCCATCTAGGGTATCATCCTTAATATCAATAATTCCCACCGCGACCTTATCCGCTTGGTAGTTCTCCAGCTTGCAGATAAGGGCTTTCATGCTAGCTGAGGCAGCTTTTAAAATCTAGTAGCTTTGCTCACCTTATTTTTTGAGCGTGTGCTCAATTCCATCAAGTCTCTTTTCAGTTGCGCCTGCTCTATTTTCCAAGCCAATAAAGCTATTGTGATTAGCATTGATAATATCCTTAGTGTTACCAATTGCTTTGGTAAGCTCACTAAGACATTCTAGTTGGGAATTGAACTTTTTGGAGCCTAAATCTTGTAATGTCTCGATTTTCCTTGCTTCCTGGGCTTGCTTGGTTTTCATGCCTTCAATTTCCTTATGTACCCAGCTGAGAACCTGTTTGAGGCTTTCCATACCATTATTGGTGTAGAGATCAATATCAAAGTGATGCTCTTCCTGGTTCTTATCACTAGTAGTATTAAGATTAACCTCTAGGACAACCTCCCTATCCTTAGAGCTCTAAGCTTCTTTCGTTGCCATATCCTCCTCCCATCAATCCCTTCTCCTTTAAATCAGTCCTGAGAGGTGATTGGTCCTTTGTGCCCGCCTCCTTACTTTTAGAAGTCTTCTTTTTCTGCTTCGGGCTCACAAGGATTTGGACCCCCTCACTTCCAATGTCCATGTTATTGTCAGTCCCATACTCCTCCTCATACCAGCTATCGTCCTCCCCTCTCTGCTTCCTTTTGGAAAACCCTTTGTTTTATTTCCCCTACTCTGGTTTTTTATTTCTTCTGCTTGACCCAACAATTTGGGGGTCATTCTTTGTCTCTGCTTCCATATCATAGCCATCGCCTTCCTCATCAGAGTCATCAAAATCTTGATCCGATTTGGAAATCTTAGCTATATCAATTGGACAGTCGTGTTCTTGATGTGATTATACAGAATCACCATCAAACCTTTGTGCATTGCAGGGTTGATACTAGGGTTGGAAATTGCATCCTTTATCCCTGCATTAAGGGTACAAAAAATATAATAGGGAAAATAAATTTTATCTTTATACCTAAAATGATTAAGTAAAACAAAGTGGTAGCTATAAACCCTAGTGTTTCTACCATCAAGCATGATAAACTCCATAATAGCAAGCAAAACCCTTCTCCAAATTAACTTAATTACCTTTGGTGAAAAGTGGGTATGGTTTCCCTTCACCAGTCTCGCCCTTTCCTCGTCATTCTTCGGAAATTTCTTAACGGTGGCGTCTGAAATATTTTTGTCCCTGTAAAACTTGATGCCCTCCATTGAAAGACCTGTTGCCTCTGCAATCATAGTTTTAGATATAAATTTATTGACAAACAACTTTGTATTATTGTTAGACTATTATATTGTTAGTATGGTTTGTTGTAGAGAGATTATAGGGAAGTGAGTTGTTAGAACAACTCGTATAATTAGGGAGAGGTTTCCTATAATGTAGAAAATAAAATTCCTATATATATGTAAATGTATTTGAATGAAAGAATTAAGTAACAAGATATTATTTATGTAAAACTTTCCTATGCTTCTATTATTCAAACCAAATTTTTTGTCATATAATAGATAGTACAATAGTTAGAATTTTAAAATCATTGTTGTTATTAATATCATTTCATTATAGAAATTTATGATTATGAATAATAATAGTAAAAAGGATTCTTAATAAGAGAGGCTTTTTTCAATGGGATGGCATCCTACACGAAGAAGTCTACAGGGTTTCGAGTTAGGGCATCCAAGCCCTATCTCGTGGGTGGTCATTGCCTGCTCGTGCATCGGAGGGAGGGCGGTGGGTGTTAGTGCATGGAGGGGAGGATTTTCTTTTGGGGTGGTGGGTGTTGGTGGAGGTGGGTCTGTGTTGCGTGCAATAGGGGCTCGGGGTTCATTGTAGGCTCATGGATAGGCTATGAGGAAGGGGGGTTGTGGTCTGATCTGCCCTTTGGTGGTGATCAGGGGGGATGGGTATTTGTTGCCTTGCAGGGGTGTGTGGATCCCTTGCTTATTTCCCTTTAGGGTGTGGGTTTACTATGAGGTACAATGTCTAGTATTGGCGGAGAGGCTTCAAAGGCACCTCTGGTCATGGATTTTCATGTTGTGGTCGGTTCAAAATCCCCATCCCAAAGTATCAAGAATTTGGATAATAATCTTTTTCTCTCAGATTCAGGGTTTGGTAGTGTTGGTGGCTCTCGGATTATGAAGATTAATGGCTTTCTGGAGAGATGCAGTGAGAGGCCGAGGTTGGTTATTCCTCTAGAGATGATAGCTAAAGATGTTGAATACTTTTCAAAACACTTTCTATATTGCAAGTTTTCGGGGATGAGGGTTTCTTTGCAGTTTTTGGAAAATTGGGCTTAGAGGACTTGGGCACCGGAAGGGGAAATGGAGATTATGTTGTTGGCAAACAACTACTTCATGGTTACATTCAATTGCATGGAGGATCATAATAGGGTTTTTGAAGAAGGCCCATATTTTTACAACCAAGTGAGGTTGTTCATCAAACCTTGGCATGTTGGGTTTAACCCTTTGAAGGATCTCCCAAATAGGGTCCCAGTGTGGGTTTGTTTATCCCATTTTCTGGTGGAATCCTATTGCAGATGCTCGCTTCATTTCTTGGGAAGCCAGTTGGATCTTCAATGCAAACCTTGGGGAGAGGTAATGACTTTTGCTCGTATCTGTATTGAAATTGATCTTAGTAAGCCTTTGCCAGATGCTATAGATATGTGTGCAGGCTCTTATTCTTGGGTTCAGCATTTGGATTATGAGACTTTACCATTTTGGTGTCATCTATGTCATGAGTATGGTAATTTGTAGTACAAGTGTCCTAGGTATAAACCGGTGGTGTGCCAACCTCAACAGCTGACCCACAACCTAGATGGGGTTGATAAAGGTAAAGATTCCATGTCAGATGAGGTAGTGGGTGTTGATGGTTTTGTCTTATTTAAGACAAAGAACAAGAATCGAGGATAAAAGAGGTCCTTACAAGAGAGACAGGAGGAGGATACCTTTAATAGATTTGAAGCCTTGGATGACCTTAAGCAATAGGAGGTGAACCCAGGGTTAATTCCTTTGGATCAAGGTGCATGAGGTTTGGTCCCTAATAGTGTGATTTGGGACTCTACCCTGGCTCTGCAAGTGGTTGGGAGTCAACAAATGGAGATGGATCAGCTAGTAGTGGCTCAGTTGGGACCCATTTTTTGTGCTGAAGTGAAGTTGGTTGGGGGGGAGGGTTCTCCTGCAACGCAGAAGTTGCAACCTGCTGGGGTCAAAAGTAATAAGATCTCGTTACACTTGGGTCTTCATTAGAAAGACATTAAGAAAGGAGCAACAAAGAAGAATTTGAAGGTTGGCAGAAAGAATGATCTGGATAAGATCAAATTGATGGGGGATAATTTGGTTTAGTTAGGGTCAGTAAAGACTCTAGATTCTTATTTTTACAATCCCCCAAAATGATTGTGTTATCATGGAATGTGAGGGGCCTAAAAAATGACCCTAGACAAAAGTCTTTTCATGAGTTGATAAGGAGTGATTCACCTAATGTCCTTTTCTTGGAGGAAACTAAAATTTCTATGGAAAGCATGATGGGTGTGGTGCCGAAGCTTTGGGGGAGAGGTGAGTGTTAGTGTATTGGGGCAGTTGGCTCCTTTGGAGGGGTGGCCTGCCTTTGGAACCTCTTGAGGATTATTCCTATTTGGTGGGTTTCTTCCAAATCTTCTTTATTCGGGGTTGCCTCTAGTCTTGAGACTAGGGAATATATCTTGTTTACTAACATTTATGCCCACACTGATCTTCAGAGTAAGTAGGTTTTATGGTCTCATATTTTTTTTATGCGAGGGTTGTTCCCTTTTATCCATGGATTATGGCAGGATATTTCAATGCCATCTTAGAGTTGAGTGATAAGAAGGGTGGTGTTATGCATTTGGAACCTTCTTCTTTCCTTCTTCGAGATAGTATATCTTCATTGCATCTTGTTGACATTAAGCATGGTAATGGTCTGTTCACTTGGAACAATAGGAGGGTAGGGGAGTATTAGATTGTGGAGAGGTTGGATTACTTTTTGGTTTCTAGTTTTTGGGTTGGTGGGGGGTGGTCCACATGTTCTTAGATTCTAGATTGGAGAGGGTCGGACCATTGACCCATAAAGTTAGTGTCTTCTTTTGCTCAGGTCGCTCGCACTCCTTCATTCAAATTATATCTTAATGTGGTTATAGGATCCTTCTTTATAGGATCATGTTGTGGAGTTGTGGAGCAAAGGGAAGCCAACATTTGGCACTGCTATGTACACTTTTTCCAAGCAGCTGCAATTTGTTAAGTTCTAGCTCAAACAATGGAACCACCAGTTTTTCAGGAATATTTTTCATGCTAAGATAGTTGCTCAACTAATTATGAATGGTATTACCAGGGAAATAAGAGATCATGGTTTTTCTAAAGCCTTGCTTAGGGAGGAAGACATGGAAGTCAAGGATTTAGAGGAATGGGAGCTTAGGGAGGAAATCTACTAGAAACACAAAGCTCGTATTGATTGGCTTCAAGAAGGGGAAAAGAATACTGTGTTCTTCTTCAGTTCAGTGAAAGCAAGAAGACATGGCAATTCCATTCCTGTTTTGGTCAATGATAGAGGTGAGTAGTGTTTATCCTTGCAGGAGATCTCTAGGGAGTCTTTACAGTATTTTCTATCCCTCCACTAATACATTTGGCCTAAAATTCCGATGGAGGTTTCCAACGGAGAAGGTATATTGTGAACAAATTTGATTTTTTTTTTTTAAAATGCTCACATTCGTCGGAATTCTGACGATAATTCAATATATGTTTTAAACAGAGAAAGAATTGACAATGAAATTTGTGTTTTTTTACAAAAAGTGCCTGCGTTTGTTGAAAATACGACAATCGCAAGCATTACTTAAAAAAAATGACCAAGACATTTCAAATCATTTTCATAGCCTCTTCCCATTCTCACGTTGCCACCCCAGTAGTGTACTCCTGCCTAGAGTAAGCATGAACTATGAATCATTTTGACTGATTAATGCTAGCTCGAAGCATTCTTGGCTCACGGAATAGGGTTTGCAAAAATGGGAGCAATGTCAGCTCATGGAATTTAGGGCAGGTGTAAATCTCTATCAACATCCTCCAGCCTGTGCAAAAATGGGAGCAATGTCGGCTCATGGAATAGGGCATGCTCCCGGGCATGAATCATATATCGTATGAATCGATATCCTTTTTGGGGAATTTTTTTTTTTCAAAAAACAATTCATATGTTTTGTATTATGCTCCCACATTTTGCAGACATATCTACCAGGGAATTCACAACTACAACATCTAAAAATCTCCCTTAATGTTTTGATTGATGCCCAGACCCTATTCCAAGGTTCCAATCTCAAATGTGTATGAAGAGGGTGCTGGCAATGGTTAAGGATTTTGTTTCTACACCTACCATGTGCATTTGCCTTAAGTTTTCAAAAATATTTTCAACAAATCTACTTTTTGCATATCGTGCATTCCATGAGATGCCATTTTTGTGAGGAATTTTAGCAGTTTGAATTCCTTGTTGATGTCTTCACAGTATTGAAAGTTTCTAAAGTATTTTAAAAGGTCTATTTTGTGCAATCCCAGTGATCATTTTGTTTGACTAAAGACCAATAAGATTCATTCCCCTTCTTTCATTCATTAGTATCGGTCACCCATCTGTTTTGCACCTACAGATATTGATGTTTCTGATTCTCCGTTGGCCTAGGCACAGGTGTAAAGCTTTGTCAACATCCCCCAGCCTATGTGAAAATGGGAGCTTTGAAATGGCACACCGACTGTTTGACATACTGCCTCACAGAAATTGGAAGTTTTTGAACAAGGTATGAACATCTATCATAGGATAAATAATAGAAGAATTTTGTCACATGTTGTAGTTGCAATTGCCAAGGTACATGTTTTAAAGATGTTTTATATCATAGAATCAACATTCCAATGGCTATTTATTTTTTAAAATTTGGATATTGTATTCCTAACTAATGTCTATTTTCATGAAACTATTCCTTGAGGCAAGCAAACAAAGCTTGAAAAAACTACAAAAGGCTTAAACCATTATTCATAGACCCTAGAAAATATCTTCATTACCAAACAAACCTATTCATACTTGAAAACATTATTCACACCTAAAACATTTTCCATGCCTAAGATATTAATCACAACATCAAATAATATGCATAGTATAAATAAACACTATTCATGTTTAAACTATTGTTCATAGATTGATTTAACCTCAAAAATTACTCTAGAAGCTCTTGAGTCCAAAATTGTTGTTCTTTATACGAATTATGGGGTTTGAAATCTATTTCGTATGATTGTGTAATATCTCTTGTTCAATGATGACTGAAAAACAAGGAATGTTCATTGCCAAGTCTGCAAGAGTCCTCAAAAAATGGGCGTATGATGATGCAACCTCAAATTCCTCTTATTTCATATCCAAATCAAGCAAATGCCTCATTGAAAGTCATAAATACATGTTATTGGTAACTTATGTAAAATTACATGGACTATCACAATAATGTATCAAAATCAGACTTCACTAGATTATTGACATTTTGTCAAACATGTCATGCAACCTCTGAAAACATATTATAGCTACAAGCCCATTCAAATCTTATTATAAACCAGTTCTAATGCAGTCATAGGATCTTTACATAGGCTGACTACCAAGAGATATGCTACTGATTTTTTGAAGACATTAGACAGTCACTAACTGAAGCATATATCTCAAAATTACAATGAAAGAAGAGGTCTGAAGAACCTGATTAAGCTATGCCCAAGTCTAGCAATGTAAACACCAACATTACTCATCCAAAATAAAGCCATGTTAGAGTTATGATCTTTAATACTTTCTCTTAGACAAGAGATAAAATTTAAAAACCTCATGATTACTACAATAAATTTATTTTCTTATTAAAAATATAAACAATTACATTAGATATATATTCCACATAAAGAAAAGAAATGATGAAAATCATTTGTGTCTTAAATAATGAGATCAACAACTAAAAATGGGAAAATAATATCCTAATTATGACTCCCTAATTAGTATAAGATAATATTTCCAATATTCTACTAAGGATGAATATTCAAAAAGTATAATAATTACACTAATAGATATATCACTCTCATGCTTTCCTTAATTTGATATAAGATCCCTCTATCCAAATATGAAGTCTCAAGGGAGTTGTATGTGTCAATTATTCAAGCTTCTTCTAAATCTATTCCAACCTCTTCTTCCAACACATGTCTTGATGATGGTTGAGGATCTTTAAAATTTGAAAATATGAATGAACACACTTATCTAGACATGATTTAAATACCACATTTAATTATACACATGGATTCAATGGACGTGATTTAGGATGTGTGCAATGAAGTGTGGAGGTTCATGAGAAATATACATTACATTTTTCTAAAGAAGATTTAGGTTTCTATCCTCCTCCATTGTTGACATCTCCTTCCCCATCGTCTATTATATTTTTATCTTGCTATATGACATCGGTATCTTAATTACCTATTAGGATCTCATTTTCATTCATGGTACTACGATTTCATGTGCAATCATACTTGGGAGGCAACGTAATAGCCTAGTTCTTCTTGTCTCTACATTGTGGAGCAAGAATAATAGTTGTCAATAGTTCCTCTTTTTGAAGGATCCACTTTACCTTTGTTGATTTTTATCTTTTATAACTTGATATTCTTTTTGCATAGAATTGTCCTCAATCCAAATTCTCTCCTTTCTTGGATGTCTGTGTTCCTTGATTAGGACCTCTTTCATTGTTTTGTAGGCAAAGAAACAAAGACATCAACCTCTCCTCTCTACTTATACACAAAATGGCTAATTGAAACTACTTCATATACACAAAATATCTCCTTGCACTTATCGAGCCTCAAAAATGTGACACCCTTGTTCAACAAGGGTTGATACTCTACAACATGATGCCTATCATTCATGAGATCATGGTGGTTGCTTTCATGCTAAATAAAAATATGATCATAACTTTTTGTAGTTCGCCACCATCATAATATCATTTTTCTATTGTTAACATTATACATCCTCATGCTACGTTGGCAATTCATCGTGCTCTTAAATTTATTGATGGGGTCATTCCTAGGTCAAATAGGTTTGAATATACCCTGAAGTGTGCAATATGGAAGGTTTGTATTCTTAATCTCCTGCCCATTTCTTAATTTAAAAGATGATATCTTTATTAAATATCTCCTCTATTTTGGAGGTAGACATTTTTAGGAAAAGATGTCTTCCTCCCTCTTTAAAATGATCCCTTTACACTTGTTGAAAAATATCTCTTTTACAACTATCTCTTCATTTCTTATAGCAATGAGGTATGTACAAGGATCTTTTTTCCTAGCTTGGAATGCATGCGTGTTTATTAAGGGTATCTCTTGGTGTTGAAGGTGCTTATCCTTGATCGCTATCTACCTTAAGATATCAACCTAGAGGTATGTTGACATCTTAAGGGGAGGCATATGAGCTCTCCTTTTTGCTTGTGTTAATTCATTTATGTTATATCCTTAAACTAGAAGTGTTGTGTTACATAGCACCCCCTAGGGAATGGTTATTTTTGTTTTGAGATTCGTTACTTGTAATAGCATGGATTAATGCTAGTGTGATCATTGTTGTTGTTTACACCTTTACACGTGTTGGTTATTATTGTTGTTTGTGTTTTGTGTCACTACAATAGCCATTTTGTAGTAGAGTTTTATTGTAGACCTAGAAGTCATATCTCTTCTCCTGTGACAAAGTGTTCAAGTAGAATTGTTGGGACCAGGAGGTGCGGATCGACCAGATCCTCTAGCTGTCAGATGTAGACAAATTGAATACTTTTTGGATTAGGATGGTACACAAAATCTACTATCAAAAGGTTGTAAAAAATTCTTGGGACTAGGAGGTGTGAACTAGCCTACTCTTTTTCTTTTCATGCCATCAAAATTTGAGTTTTATTGTCACCATTTACTTTGCCAAATTCTTCACACGTAACTCCTGAATCAATTTCCTATACACAAAATGACGAAAATAGGTTTGTTGATGGGGGCTTTCCTAGGTCAAACCTCGGGTTGTGAATTAACCTTGAAGTATAAGGTTTTCCTTTTGAGGGAAAGGATAGATCTAATCTAAAAATGCTTAAAATTGAACATGATACCTTGATGAATCTTTCTTGAATCCTCACACAAGGTTTTACAATGTCATGCAGACTGTTGATCATGAATGTTGTGCTTTAACTTGAATTCTCCTTAAATGCTTCATGAATGCTTGATTGCTTGTTCACTTGGAATTGAATTGATTTTATAATTAAGATATCACTTGAATTATATGTAGACCCCTTCAAATGTCAGGGTAGGCTTCCTTTTATACCTAATCATAAATAAAGTATTTGAATTTTTTCTCACACGAGGCAAGAAATTAGGGGTCATATTTTGGGTCCCAATAATGAGTACCAGGGAACCTAAGGCGTCCTAGTCTTGTCAATTTAGGATGTGACATGGTAAAGTGGTCATCAATGTCTCAAGATCAGATGGACCTTAAATGATTGTCTCCCTTACATATAATTTGTTTGGGTGATAAACTTCACCATTCTACTCACAAGAATTTTATTAAGTCTCAAATATAGGGATCATAACTTATTAATGATGCAGTGAAATTCCTTCATGAAGGACTTCTAAAAGTATTTTTGGATGATTCTTTGTCAAGTGAAGAGAAAATACAATTGATGCTTAATGGATTTAAGGAACATGCTTTAAAATTGGAAGCCAAAGTTTTGAAGGATGTAGAGAAGAAGGTGGAAGAGAAAAGACTAGAAGTTTTGGTGATTAGATGTGCAACAACACATATCCAACTACAAGAAAGCATAATTTTTTTTTTAGAAAAGTGTAAAGGTTGTAGTGGAGGCATACATGTTTTAAAGGAAATGGCCTAAATATACTAAGGATATTAAGGGTCACATAGATATTATACCATCACAAATTGTATAACTATCAAATACTATAGACATGAATAATGATGTATAAGGAAACGAAAGGCTTCAACTAGAAAAATTGTAGATACAACTAAATCCATTGACTAATCAGAAGAACAAAATTAAGAAATGGTTTGATCATCTAAGAGATGTTGTAGACTTGCAACTCACCAGCTACTTAGTTTTTGCAGGTAAGAATTTTTTTTGTTTTGGTTATGGTTGTGGTGTTTGTAGGGAGACATTTACAAATTTATATCTATTTTCACTATTTAATGGTCTATGGGTTTTTAATGGTAATTTAATGTTATTTCATATTTTTGTATAGATACTTTATAATAGCCTATTATAGTGATTTATTCTATTATGGATAATGTTGTGGGTCAGATAGCTTTGCCATTAGTGCATGAAAGCATTGCATGAGTTCTACTTTTAAAAATTACATGAAACATTTTTAATTTATTTGATTTAGTTTTATTTGAAAAAAAGTTTATCAATGATGTTTTCTTTCTCCAAGAAGTGGATCTAGGATCTTTCCATCAGATAATATGTAACATCTAATGACTAAATATTTTCTTTATGAATTCTTATTTTATTTAATTATCTAAGCATGAATTATAATTTATATCTGTGTGGAAGTAGAAGATACAAGATGAAGAATCATGTGCAAGTAAATTTCATAAAAGAAAGCAAGCAAGCATTATCTTGAATGACATGAAAACAAGCTCATTAGCTGCCTAGAAGAGAGAAACTAGAGAAAAGAATAAGAAAGTGTTAAAGGGTGATAAATACATAGAGAGTATGCAATACAAATAAACAATGTTTGGAGTGTGTGATGTGACATCTGTAATTTATGTTCGGAGGGACTAACTAGTTTTGGAATTCCTGAGAAACCTATTGGGCCACGCTTGGAAGAAATCAATGTGTTCATGCAAGGGCCACCTTTTTACTATTATGAGAATTATTCTTTTGCACCAAAGGATATTTGGAAGACAATATCCAAAAATTTCTATATTGTGGAACCAAAGTTGGTGGATTTGAAGTACTTTTCGGCTTCCAGAAGACCAAGAGGTTATGTACACAATCTCCTAATAGAAGGGAGATTTCAAGCATTACCTCTCCCCCCATGACTATTCAGGAAGCACTTCCCCAAACAAAGGAATATTGGCCTCCATGGGATCAAAGAAAAAAATTGAATTGCATAAACTGTAGATGATGTGGTGGTTTCCTTCATGAAAAACTCTGCATAATAATTAAAAATTCACCAGGGAAACTACAAGATAGTGAACAGAAATACATTCTTGAAAAGTGTGAAGAATGGAACTTGGTTTGGGTGGGGTCAAGTCAGGTGGCTCCTCTAGAGGTTGACAATATATAAATTATATTAGGATTTGAAAAACATCACACTCGTGGAACTTCATGTATGACTGATCGATTGTGTTGTTTGGGTAATGCATTCCAAATAAATACAGTTGCATACCATTTATATGTCTTGAAAGCATTTTATCCTGATGGCATTAAATTGAAGTACATTCTCTTCTATCTGGTATTGGTGGAGAAGAGGTTGCATTGCATCAACCTAGGATACATATTTCCGTAGATACAACACAATTAAATGTATACCAAGTCGATGCAAAGCAACCTCTGGTCCAAAGATCACCAGAAAATAGAGAAAGAACTTTAATATAATGCCATCAGCATAAAAGGCTTTAATCAAGACAGATAAATGGTATGCAACTGTATCTATTTAGAATGTATTACCCAAATAGCGCAATTGATCAGTCGCACATGAAGTTCCACGAGTGTGATCTTTCTCAAATCCTAATATGATTTCTATCTCGTCAACCTTTAGAGGAGCCACCTAACCTGGCCCCACCCAAACCAAGATCCATTCTTCCCACTTTTCAAGAATGTATTTCTGTTCATTATCTTGCAGTTTCACTCCTGAATTTTCAATTATAGTGCAGAGTTCTTCACGAAGGACACCGCCACATCATCTAGAGTCTATGCTTCAATATTTTTCTTTGATCCCATGGAGCCCAATAATCCTTTGTCTGAGGAAGTGCTTCTTGAATAGTCATGGGGGGAGAGGTAATGCTTGAAATTGCCCTTCTATTGGGAGATTGTGAACATAACCTCTTGGTCTTCTAGAAGCCGAAAAGTACTTTGATTCCACCAACTCTGGTTCCACAATATAGAAATTTTTGGATATTTCCTTCCAAATATCATTTGGTGCAAGAGCATCATTCTCATAATAGAAAAAGGGTGGTCCGTGCATGAACACATTGATTTCCTCCAAGCCTAGCCCAATAGGTTTCCCAAGAACTCCAAAACTAGTTAGTCCCTCTGGACATAAATAAGAGACATCACATCACACAATCCAGACATTATTTATTTGTATTGCATACTCTCTATTTATTTATCACCATTTAACACTTTCCTTTGCTTTTCTCCAATTGCTCTCTTCTAGGCAATTGATGAGCTTGTTTCCATGTCATTCAAGATAATGCCTACTTGCTTTCTTTTACGAAATTTACTTGTACACGAGTCTTCAGCTTGTATCTTCTGCTTCGTCATAGATATAAATTATAATTCACGCTTAGATGATAATTAAATAAAATAAGCATTTGTACAGAAAATATTTAGTCATTCGATGTTACATATTATCTAATGGAAAGATCCTAGATCCAATTCTTCGAGAAAGGAAACATCATTGATAAAAAAAATTTCAAATAACACTAAATCAAATAAATTAAAAATGTTTCATGTAATTTTTAAAATTAGAACTCATGCAATGCTTTCATGCATCGACGACAAAGCCATTTAACCCATAGCATCAGATACCATCAAAATTTCGATGACAACTACAGAAACATCCAACAGGGATGTTGTATATCTGACATCACTTCCTTGTCAGATAGTCGTTGAGGAGAAAACATAGCATCCATCAGAATTTCAACTGTAATCCATCAAAGTTTTTGGCCGAGGGAGCAAATATAGCTGTCGTCAGAAGAGTTCATAATGTCATCAAAATTATGATGCAAATGAAATCGTCAGGAATACCAATGACAAGTTTTTGATGGTTAAATTGGTCAGAAGTCCAATGTGGTGTCATCGGACTTTCGACAATTAGCCATTGGAAATTAGGCCCAAATGTACTAGTGCTCTTTAGCGAGGATAATCAGGGGGAATCAGAAGAGGATAATTAGGTTCTTTCTTGTATTCCTTCTCTAGTTACTAGGGAGATGAATGAGCAGCTTATGGGTCCTATTTTTCTAGAAGAACTTGAGAGGATTTTTTTTCCCATGAGGAAAAGAAAATCCCCTAGACTGGATGGGTTTTCGATTGAGTTCTTTCAAGATTTCTGGGATATTATCAAATTGGACTTATTGGATGTGGTCCAAGACTCCCAGAGGAATAAGCAGATGCTTTGATCTTTGAATGCAACTTTCATGGCACTAATCCCCAAGTGTGATGTGGCTGACCGGTTAGGCCAGTTCTGCCCTATCTCTCTCTGTAACATGATCTATAAGATCATTTCTAAGTTGATAGCAAAAAGGTTGAAGAATTGGCTTGGAGATGTCATTTTAGAGGAGCAGAGTGAGTTCATGGAAGGTTGCCAAATCTTGGATGGTGTAGTCATTTCTACTGAGACCAATCATTCTATGGCAGCTTCAAAGGAAAAAACTATGTTTATTAAGCTGGATATGGCTAAGGCTTATGATAGAGTTTGTTGATCTTTTCTCTAGAAGATCCTTAGGGCCTTTGGCTTTGCTGATGAATGGATCCAATGGGTAATGAGTTGTGTTACATCTACCTCCTTCTTTGTGCTAATTAATGGAGATCATACTGAGTTTTTTGGTGCATCTAGGGGTCTTCGCCAGGGGGACCCCCTCTCTCTGTACTTATTCATTCTTTTGGCTGAGGTTCTTGGGAGGTTGATTAAGCAGAATGTGGGTTTGGGTATTATTCAAGGTTTGATTTGAGGTAATTACCTACATCCTCAGTCCCATTTACAGTTTGTTGGTGACACGACCTTGATGGGATTAGCCCGGATCAGAGAAGCTATTAATCTGCGTAAAGTTTTGGATGTTTATCTTGCCGCTTCGAGCCGGTTGATCAATGAGGATAAATCTTCAATTCTCTTCTTCAACACACCTGGAACTATTCAAGGGAGGATTGCTCATATCCTGAGATTCCAGGTTGGTTCTCTTCCCTTGACTTACCTGGGTATTCCTATCTCTGCTGGTAATCCTCCTAGTGATTCATAGTAGGGTATCTTGGACAAATTTTGCATGAAGGTCATATTGGTGCCAAGAACCACAAATTGCAAAACCCAAAGACTTGCCAAATCCTGAAGCAGTCTAATCAGCCTTGGCCAATGAACAGGGATAGTCAAAGACTAAATCCCTCTACACTTTAGGTTCCACTTAACCTAGGCAGGTGTACCTCACACTCTCAAGCACAAAAGAGATTGTTTAAAGTATATTTAAGCCTTTTAGCAAATTACAAACTGGAAAATTGTTGTTTGCAATTATGCTTTATCATGTGCTTTAAATAAATACCCTCGAAAAGAAATGATTGTGAATGTATATTGAAAATGAGATTCCTTTCAGGACCTAAAAGGCATATGCATAGATCAGTTCATATAGGATTTGGTAAGAATGTTTTTCTATGAAGGACCTTCAGTGCCTATAGATCAAAACCTTAAAAAATCAATAACAGACCAGTGCCTCTATCCAGGGATATATATGACACTTTGTGGACAGAATATCTTATCACCTCAAGAGACAATTTCTCATTAACTATTAAGGTTGAGTATGTGTTACACAAACAATAAGAACTCAATCTTTCACTTAATGCAACAACATGTGATTCACATCATAGCAAATCTATACACAGATATATCAAGAGGACAAAGATAATCATTAACATAAAAGTGTGCACAATATTTGGAAAAGAAACAACGAACCTTGTAAATTCAACCTTCAGGAAATGATTGCATACATAAGATGCACTTGTAGATACTCCATTACAAATTGCTTGCACAAAATGGTACTTCTTCTTCGTACAGACTTCCCTAGTACAAATGACTTTCAGTCCTTACAGCAGCATGATGTTCTATGAAAATCCCCCATCCCTCTATAAAACTGACTCCCTTTAAATATATAAATCAACAGACACATATGAAAGGACACACCCTTTCAAACATAGGAGGGAGTTACAAACAGTTGCCTTCCCAAAGGAAAAACCCTTTGGTTTACAAAGATAATTACAAGAAAACCCGTAAATATTCATACTAATGATGCTTTAATAATGTATCTCTTTTCAATCTTTCACTTTGATAAAATTCCATTTCCGTTTATGCATTATTTGATATTCCTCATCATCAATCTTTGATGAAATATCGTGCACATAAATTAAACCAATCAATTTCATTGATAAATCATATACTACTCTTGATTAGGTTTTTCTTTTGAAGTATTAATAATATTTATTCCCTCATAAAACTCAAAGCACTTTACACTTGTAAATATTTATTCATAATACAATAATAATTTACCCTACTATAGACATTTGATTTTATGACCTTGGGCAAATAATAAGCATATGCAATATAAGTTTATTTTAATACACAACTGTTTTCATCATTTTACTTAAGGTAAAAAAGAACACTTCAAAATAAAATACATTTTCTCTTTTGATCCAAATATAATATTTTGATCTTTAAATCCATCATCCATATAATAAAATATAACACTTTCCCCGATATGTATTCAATTTAATGATTTATGGGTAAAAATATTAATGTATAAATAAAGATAAATAATATATCAAAATAATATTAATTATGTAATACAATTTTCCTTTTGGCAAAACATATATACCTTTATAATTCCTCAAAGGAAAATAAAATATTATCATAATTATGTCAAATGCTATAAATGATATTTACTTTCCATAATGTTATTGCAAGTAAACAAAGATTGTTAGTGATAAATACTCCCTCCTCAATATGTGCTTTTAGGAATAAATGTAAACTTTCATATGTGAACATCCTACACACTAAATAATGTAATCAACTTATTGATTTATCAAAAACTCATATTGCTAGGGATATTTAATAATTTGCTCCTAAAAATAAAATTCTAGGGCAAATGTTTACGTAAATAATAATCCCTAATATTCACATGATTTTCAAATATAATTTTCAAAAGTAACATGAATCATATCAATTTCCCTTTGGAAATAATCACATTGGATAAATATTCCATCTTTGCAATAATATATTTTCACTTTTCAATTTGATTAGGAAATCATATCATCATAAAAGTGAATCAAACTCTTTGTAATTTACCCTAATGTATATTCAAATGATTACATAATGTAAAAAGGTGATATATAAAATAATATATTTCCCTCTTGTATACCATAAGAATAAATTTTTCACTTAATAGGGCAACTTCGATTCCCTTGGAAGTAGTTTTTTATGTGGGATGTACACTTGCAAGAAACCAATCAAACCATTATTATATGATATAGCCATATCACCCCTTAATTATAGAATAGCACCAAGAAGATACATTGCCAAATGATTAACTTTACCCTAATAAATTATTCAATTTATTGATTTATGGTATCAATATTTATGAAAAAAAGATAATAAATATCAATAGGTACTTCTACCTCAAAGCATCGATGTAATTTCCCTTTGACAAGATATATTCATTTATAATTATTCGAAAAGGTAACTAAAAATAAAAAAAATCTTACCAAAGTAATTTTGAAAGAAATAAAATCATTGTATTTTAAGAGATGATAAATAAAACATTATATCCGACTTAAGGAATAGTTCCTGTAAAATATATGCCAAGGAAGGAACAAATGTATCCTTCCTGCACACAAAAAACAGAGTTAGTTTATTGATGAATCAAAATATTCACATTAGGGATAAAATTTAAAAACTTTAAAACATAATCCCCGTGTAAAAGAGGTTTCCCTAAAAGAAATAAATTTACATCATATATGGTAAACTTTTGAGGCAAAACTATTTCAAATGCTTCATCAAATAATATTAGTAATAAAATAAACCTTTAAGGGCAATAAAATAATTTCTCAAAATGTAATTATGTTAGTGAATAACATTGAGAAATAATTACTTAAGAAAGATTTAAAAGTAAAAATGATGTTTGTTAATATTTTGAAGAAATAAAATCATTTTTACCTTTAATTATCAAATTAAAATACAATTATCGAAACAATATACTTACCTCCTTAGTAGAATTAAAAAAACATTACCTTAACCTCCTTGAAGTTCATCGGTGTAACTTTTAATTATCCAAGTAGCACGTTTTTAATTATGTCGATACCCAATGGGAAAAATAATCTTCTACTCCTTAACATCAGGATAACATATTTTTAATTGTTTCGATCTCCCGATGAGAATAAAACTAAATGAAACATTAATGCTATGTCATCGGCATAAAATTTCTCCATCCAGATAGGTATTTTTCAATTACCCCGATGCCTGATGAAAATAGGGTTAGGGCAATAGTGTTGGTTTTTAGATAGTAGGATTATCATTGAAGTCCACCCAAGGTATTTTAGATATAAATCTTGCACTATGGTTATAAATCTCCTATAAATGACATGCGACATTCTATAATTGCACCACTCCTTTACAATTTCTCCATCCAGAAACATAGTAATAATGGGATCACTAGAAACAACCCTTTCATCCAAAAAAACATCTGTGACATAATGCAAACCAAGTTGACCAGATTATTATCCAGGGCAACATCAAATAATTAATGAAGCTGCTGAACATCTTTTGTTGAAAATTTGGCATCTTCTTCCATTTCATTAATGTCTTCATCACAACTTTTACAGATTGGGCCAGCTTCCAAACATTCTTTTTATAAATGCAACCATACACTGCCATCTTGATTTGGAATAGGAGCACTACATATGGGACATACATCACATCATTGACTGCACTCTCCAGAAAGAGATGCATGACCACAAGATATTAAGATATAATGAACAATATGCCCACAGCTCCTCAAGTCTTTGGTAGTATGATGCTCTTCCATTTTAACCTCACCGCATAGATCAATTGGATTGATATTTTCCAGGTGCTCCAGCTATAATATACTCATCCAGAACTATAGTGGTGCGAGTGCACATTTACTGGAATGTGGTATGGCTATGGAGGTGCACCACTTATTTCCCTTTATCAAGTGCACCTCAGATGATTTACTTATTAAAGTTTTGTTGCATTTGATTTATATCAAGACAGGGGAGCAACTAGCATAGATCCATTTCCATAGCATGCCACATCCCTCACATTTCAATAGCTAGTAGCAGCGGAGCAAATCCATTCATTGCAGATTCTGTTCCAGGGTCACCACCTTGCAAATATCTATATCAAATCCAGATCTGCTTAGACCCCATAGCGAATAGTATATTTATATAATATACTGGATACGCTCTCCCACCTGATCATTAGTTGCCCTCTATTCTATTGGGGATTTATAATAGTCCATTCTGCATCTACAATAAATTGATATTTTATTGGATCTGACAACGGACCTCTGTGTTTTCTTTTGAAACTGTTGTGGACAACATGAGTGCCCATAGGTGGGAATCCCTCATCGGGCGATCGGGGAAAGCCAAAAATATCTATGCCAATACTTGATGAGTTTCACCTTGCATCGTTAAAAGATTAGACAAATTTACTTTTGGAAATAAAACTCCTTGTTTGATTGAAAATGTGCCTCAAAAGATGCTTGTAGGTTTTTAAATCAATTTATTGAAATGATTCAAAAGGATATTGGCATTTTATTCAGCAGTATAAAATGATTTGAAATAAAATTGAAATCCCATAATACATAATAATTTTTTTTATTTTTTCGTGATACAAAACCTTTTCACCTCCCTCTGCACACAACACAAACTCAAAATTGTGTTAGCATCATATAGTTTCATAACACAAATAAATTAAAAACTATAATATTAATTGGAGGACAAATATAATATTAACATTAAATATTTTCAATTAATTTAATACTTAAGAAAAATAATTATAACATATAAATAAAATGACTTTCATATAAAAATGTAAAATGCAAACATAGGGCTTCAAGACATAATTCGTTCAGCATGATACTCCTACAAAAAGGAATTCGTTAGTCTTTTACTATGATCACTTGATAAAATTTTTGAAATTGTATACTACAAATTTGAATAAATTGCATTTGAATTTACTTTAGACAACATATCAAATAATCTCATATGAACCCGAAATTTAAAACGTAGGTCCTTAGATATACATGAGATACAAAGGAATAATTAATTTGACTTGATAGTGCTGAGATGAAGAGGAATTATGGTTTGAAAAGCTATACCTGGCTTGATTATGGAATTTGTGAAACATATACATACCTCGAGCTGACCTCTTGATGGATGCACCATACCTGGTATCTGAAAGTTAGAATTGAACGAAGCTACTTGATTATAGATGTTACACATGATTGAACATAGAAATCTTCTTTTCGGCATGAATCTGGAACTTAAAAATTTTAAAATTTTAGGGTTCCAACAGGTCAAACATTGGACACATAGATGGTTATCCTTTGCTGGGAGAGTTCAACTGATCCAGTTGGTGGTTCAGGATCTTCCAATTTATCGATGTATGCTCCAAGTTGCCCCTAAGTGGTTCTTGAAGGGATTGGATTCTCTAGCAAGGCAATTCTTATGGGCAGGCAACTTGCCTTCCTACAAATGATGTCTTGGTAATTGGGACTTGGTGTGTAGCCTGAAGCAGTCGGGTGGGCTTGGCTTAAGGAAGTCTATTTTATTTGGGGAGGCTTTGGATACCAAATTGTACTGGAGGTCGTGTGTTGAAAAGGATCGAGGCTGGGCTAGGATTTTGGCCTACAAATATATGCAGAGGATCCCGAAGGAGGAAATCCCAAGATATCCGCTTGAGGGAAAAGGCTCATTGATTTGGAGTACTCTCAAGAAATCAGCTTCTCTTATAAAGGAAGAACTTTTTTGGATATGTAAGAGGGGGGAAGAGATTCTTTTTTGGTTCAACTCTTCGAATGGATGCCCCCCCATCGTTGATTAGTTTCCCAACCTTGGTAATCTTTGCCAGAGGTTCCTGGAGGTAGGGTGGTCTAGGGTGAGTGACTTTAAGGTTGTTTATAGGTGTGGGTGATTGGAGTTGGAGCGGTGGAAGGTTCCTAATGAATGGATGATTGCTAGTATGGATGAAAAGTGTGCTAAGATGCATGGCATTTTCATGAGTAGACACAGTAGCTCCCTTAAGGGTAGGGATAGCCTTGCTTGGTCCTCGAATCCTAAGGGCATCTTTACTATGGCTAGTGGGTACTAGGAGTTGTTGTCTTGTATACTGGAGGGGAGGGAGGTGCATTGCTGGAAACATGTGTGGAATAATTTTTATTGGTCGAAGTGTAACTATTTTGCTTGGACTTTAGCTTTGAATATATGTCTAAATTGGGACAATATTTGCAAGTGAGGATTCCTTGGGCCTTCCATCTATGTTTTGTGTGGTAATGGGGAGGAGGATTCCTCACACCTCTTCTTCAGATGCCCTTTCTCATAGCTAATTTGGCATTATTGGTGGGGGTGTGCAAGCATCCTTGTGTTCACGCAGATTCTTTGGTGGAGTTTTTGGAGCAGTTTGGGAAAGCCTCCTATTTTGTCCTCTTTTCTCCAGACTGTCTGGCATATTGGGCCCATTTTTATATTGTGGGAGATCTGGCTAGAGAGGAATAGGAGAATCTTTAGGGAGGTCAAATTGTTAGTTCAGCAAGTGTGGAATACAATCATTGGTATGATATGGGAGATGGTGGAGGCTAAATGTGAGGTGAATTTTCCTTTGGATAGAGGTGAGGCTGATATTATGAGTAGGTTGGGTCTGCAGGAGATATCTCCCACCTCAGCTTGTGTCAGGAGAGGTAGACATACTATGAAGAAGGCTCAAAGGGTTGGAAGGTGGATTCCCCCTCAAGATGAGTCCATCAAGATTAACACTGATGACTCCTCTAGGGGTAATCTAGGCCCTGCTGGGATTGGTGGCATTGGTAGGGATAGTAGGGGGGAGGTGGTTTTCTTCTTCTTGGTGCATAAAGGGAAGAAGTCTAATAATTGAATGGAGGGATTAGCAATACTATATTCCCTGGAGCGTACCTTGGATTTGGGGTGGTGAAAGGTTATCTGCGAATCGGATTCACAAATTATTGTTAACTTGTTGATTGAGCAGAAGGTGAGTGCGATTCATTGGCACATGGAAGGAATCATTCACCAGATTCTTCATATTAGTTTTATGATGGAGAAGGTGTCTTTAATCCACATTCCTCATGAATGGAATAGAGTACCTAATTGTTTGGCTAAGTAGGCCTTGAAACATGATGATGATTGGAAAGTTGAAGGTTGGGAGCAACTCTCCCTGGATTACTGTCAGGACTTGCATAAGATATTTGCTGAGGATATGGATAGTTATGAAGCTGGTTGATCTTGGGTTGGGCTTGTGGTTCCCTTATGGGGCTTTGAGACTCTAGTTCTCTTTTTTAATTCTTGATTCTAATTTTCAATAAAGTTTTTACCCCTTTATTCAAAAAAATAAAAAAGTTTCTTAATAAGATATTAGCAAAATACAAAGAATATGTTCTAGGAGAATTAATATAGAAGGAGGCATGAATCATGATGAGAAGAGGATAGAGTTAAATCTTGGCACAAAATTCTTATTCATTTTTTGGGGAGAAAATTAGTAAGGGAAAAATAATTGCAAGCAGGAAATTGTTACACCAAGTTTTCAAAAGAACTTATAAAGGAAGTTTTGGTTGTTACTTCATTCCCTTCTCGAGATTGAAAAATAGACTCTACCAATTCTTACCTTTGTTTTATGAATCTCATTTTTATAGTAATATACATACAAAGTTTCTTTTCAATGGGTTGTTAAAATTAATGAATTTCACTATGTGTAGACTCAATCATATGAACATTCATCTTCCATCCATATCTTTTATATGAATAACCTTTCTAAACAAAATTTGGATAAATAATCTAAGGTGTAGTTCAACCTTATTTTGTACACAGAGTTAGTATAGGTTTAGAGAAATTATAGTGGACATTATTTAGAGAAGGTAAAGCTTACATGCATCTTGAATACCAACCAGAATGTAACTATATGGACATGTTGCATTATTCTGGATATTTACATAGAGTTCTTTGTAAATTTCATATAGTGCATTTCATCCAATCATCCCATTTTATGCGATGAGATATAACCTGAGGCATTTTGTCATCATGCATAATTATATGGTCACATACATGAAACGTGTTTGTGAGACACTCATATTACCATTTAATGTAGTATTTTCTTTCTTGATCGATGTTTAATGAACTATTTTTGTTAACATATATGTATCATTCCATGTGCTTTATGATTTCCTTATTTCCTAGATTATATATGTATTTGTCATTTCTAAAGACTTACTGCCAAATCTATTTTTTGCATATCTTGCATTCATTGCATTCCATGTAGTGTCACTCCTCGACATACTTTCCTTTTGATGCATTGATAGGCATTTATGGACTTGTTTACAACCATTTATGATACTCTTGGTAGATGTTTATTCCTTTGTTTATGCTTTTGATTATTCTGGTTTGATGAAAGATATATCATGTTGACATTTGATACATTATTTTTCTATGTGGATGATGATATACTAAGGATTATGGTGATGATTTGGATTTATGTTTGGTTATCTGTGCATATTCTTAATAAACATGTTCTGGCTTATATTTAATAATAATGATAATGTGCTAGGTGATAATCTTAGTTCATGTATATATTAGATATGATGATATTACTGATGATACTTTTTCTTTAATATGATTGCACTATTAGTGGACATGAAAGGGATGATGTCTCACCACTCATTTATGAGCAGGGTGTGATGTTGTGATTCTCTTTCACCTATGTGTTTACTTCATGATTATATATATATAATGCAGGATGCATGTACTAGACATCGAGTCCACCTGGTCTCACAAGTCAACGCATGTCTCTAGTCCCAATAGCAATTGATCAAAGAATGATATAAGGTCTTATAATATTATAAGCTGATGTGGTTAAGGTAGGGAGGTCCAATGAAGAATAGCTCCACCTAAAACATAAACAACATGAATGATAGAGGAATCAGTTGACACAACACAAGATATAACTGCTGAAAATAGAAAAAGAGAAATCCTTATAATAATTTAATGAGTTAGATATGCCCTTAGGCTTTATAGATGCTAGGCCATAGCCATGATGACAAAAAAGATTCTAACAAAATAATTTCCTGATTCGGTAGATAATCTGCCTTCAAGTTTATCCTCTGCTTTATCTACTAATCCAAACCTCAGTCTGTTGGACAAAAACACTTCAGTGCCTCTAAAATCTAAATATTTTATAAATCTTATCTTTCATGGATCTCCTCCCCTTTAAATAAATGCCTTTACTTCCCCTTTATACCATTCGCAAACCTCGACAACTCAATCAAGTCGGCCAAAATGCACCGGTTTATGATGAAACATGTAAACAAAAACACGTCGGCCAAATCACCAAGAACACCTCCAAAAATGCTTAGAACTTTGAGAGGACCTCCATGAACATTGCCCAAGTCCAAGACAACACTCCCATATGATCTACAAGTCACTAAAGCTATCCACAACCCAATTCTTCTTTGCTCCACACACTGTAAGAATAATCAGTAAGAACACACCAACATTGGACCAATATCAGAATTGATATCTCATTGGAATCAAGTCCAAATGCCATGAATTTTGAATATGCTTAATTCAAGGATATCTAGATGCTAAATCTAGATCTGCAGCTTTAAATTCTCAAATATGAAGAAATACAACAATCTCCAAGGTCAACTCCTTAGTAATCAACAACTCCATGGTCAACTGCTGCAACCAGATGAATTTCCCAGATGCCTCTGCATTAGACTCTCGAGATTATTTGAAAAGTGAGTCACATCACTATGATCTACAACATGCCATAGTCAATGCTATCTTTTGAATTTGGCTGGGCGATCTATTCACAAGTACTTGCAATTGCCTCAACTTTGGTGGTCTGAATACAAGTTCCAATTGCCTCTCCTCAACGGTCTACTAGAATCCCTTGCAGCCTACCTCAATCAATGATCTATTTAAGACAACATGACAACTACCTCAAGTTATTGCTTCTAGGTTCAGTGGTCTGCTTGTAAGCCTTGTACTGCCTCAATGCTCAATGATCTGAACAAGTCTTCAAGTTGCCTCAAGTTCTCTTCTTCCAATAGGTTCACTACCAGCTCTGATACCATCTGATATAGTCAAGGTAGGGAGTTCCAACGAAGGAAAGCCCCACCTTGTAGCCTAAAACATAAACATCATGAATGATAGAGGAACCGACAGAGTACACAACACAACAATCAAGATATAACTGGTGAAAATAGAAAAAGAGAAATCTTTATAATAATTTAATTAATTACATATGCCCTTTGGATTTAAAGATGCTAGGCCACAAACTAGGATAACAAAAATGATTCTAACAACTTAATCTCCTAATCTGGTAGATCATCTGCCTTCAACTCTGTCCTCTGCTTTGTCTATTGATCCTGACCTCAGTCTACCAGACCAAAACACTTCAGCACCTTTCGAGTCTACATCTTTTCTAAATCTTATCTTTCCCAGATCTCCTCTCCTTTAAATCAATCTCTTTACTTCCCCTATATACCATTTGCAAGCCTTGACAACTTAATCAAGTCGGCCAAAATGCACCAGTTTATGATGAAACATGCAAACACAAACAAGTCGGCCAAATCACCAAGAACACCTCAAAAAATGCTTAGAACTTTAATCGGACCTACACGAACATTAACCAAGTCCAAGACAACACTCCCATGTGATCTACAAGACATGAAAATCATCTACGACACAATTCATCTTCGCCCCACACACTGTAAGAACAACTAGTAAGAACACACCAACACCAAACCAATACCGAAATTGATATCTCACCGGAATCAAATCCAAATGTCATGAATTCTGAATATGTTTAAGTCAAGTATCTCTAGATGCTAAATCCAAATCCGCAGCTTTACATTCTCAAATATGAAGAAAAGCAACAATCTCTAAGGTCACCTCCTCAGTAATCAGCAACTCCACAGTCAACTGCTCCAGCCGGATGAATTTCTGGGATGCCCCTGCATCATAAGCTTAGTTGGTATCTTGTCAATTCTAGTGTTTTGGCTAGAGTCGACTTGTTTAGTGTTATGTGGTATTTTATTTTAATTATTATGTTGGGTTGATTTTATAAAGTTGTCATGATTAATTAATTAATAATTTTATATAGCTTTATTGTGTAATTAATAAAAAATATTTATTGTGAATTTATTATAATATATTAATGATTATTTTATGAATTCTATTATTAGAGCATTTATGTTTATTTAGGAATTTAATTAATTATTATTTTATTTTATTTTATTTTATTGGTTTTTTGGGAGTTGAATTTAGTAATTATTATTTCATTATTTCTTTTTCTTTTTCTTTCAAAGGTCGAAGTGGAGTGATTTTTGAGTTTTGCATGGGAAATTTTCTAATTGAATTTTCATACAGAAAGAAAGAAGATATTATTTTTTAGGTTTTTGAATGTATTTTTTTGGGGATTGTTCTTTTTATAATATTTTTAGGGAGATATTATTATTATTGTAGATGTATAAAAATGATCATATTCCTAAATGAATATTTAATGTTCATTTTATTCTCATTCCTCTATTTACTTAAATCTAATTTAATTAAATCATCCACCTTCCTCTATTTAATTAAATATATTATTCAATTTATTTTATTTAAATTCACTTAAGCCTTTTATATCATTTAATTGAATAAATCATTTTATTTAATTAAATCCTTTCTCTCTACTTTTAATTAAATTTACATTTAATTAAATAAGTTCACCCCAAATAAATAAATCTAATTTATTTAATCCTCCACTTGCAATCATAATTGAAATAAAGTAATTTATTTTAATTAAATCATATTATCCCTCGCCCACTTGCAAAATCCTACAACTCCCACTTGCCTCCTAAAGCATTCTTCTAGAACCCATCTAATCCTAATCAATTAGCCTAAATCCTTCAATTATCCCCTTTCCCTAAATTTGAGGATGTCACTTCTCAAATTTGGAGTAAAGTCTTCTTCCAAAGGTATTAAAGCCTTTATGCCTTCAATAAGATAACTTGTTGAATACCCCCAAATTTGGAAGGACTCTTACAAATTTGTCCCTAAAGTATTTTAAACCATTAATGGTTAACGAACCCTTTATGGCATGGTTAGAGACCATTTGCCTAACTCAACCCTCATCTAACCCAGGGGTCTCATCAAGCATTCATTACTTTGACCATGATTATCCCTTTAACTCTTGCACAAGAGTTTACCCTTTGGGTAAAAGCTTTATCCAATGGATAACCCTAACCTAACCTTAACCCTTATCTCCTAAGGGAACCATGAGGCCTTCTCAAGCATTTAATGCTTCTTACCTCTCCTCTCAAGCAGTCTTATGTTGATAATTGTCACCATTTCATTGGTGAGAATTATAAACATGGATTGATTAACTTTCAATCCTGACCCTTGATAAGATCTTTCAATCCTAACCATCCATTGCCCTGTTTTTCCTATAAATAGAGCCCTCATCCCTCCATTTTATCATCCAGTTCTTTAGCATCATAATTATACTCAATTTTAGCAAACATCTAGCCTCTCTTTGTAATAGAATTAAATCTAATAATTATTTTGGATGCATTTTTACCATCTTAGATTAAATCATATCACTAGTATATCATGTTAGGATAGTATTTTTACTAATATTGTCATCTTATCATCTAATTTAGTTCATTTGTTAGAATCATGCATAGATAGGATGCATTCATACTAAATTTGATCTAAAGCATCCCTCATTCTTGCATTTGTCATCCCTAAGTTACTTTGCTCAATGATCTAAGAGCAAAGGCATTGGCTTGAGTGACCTTGTGAGATAGAAAACTATGGAACACCCCTTGGGAAGTTGAGCTATTTCTCATAGCTCCATAACTTGCACCAAGAGTCCCATAGGTGTGTGGGAAAGTCTTTGAATAAATTTTCAAAATTTCAGTTTCATTGAATCGCTTTTCCCGCATACATTTCTAGTGCCCACCGTGGAGCATAACCCCATTAATCAAATCGGTTTTTGAATATGACCAACTTTGCAGGTATGCAATAAATGAGAATCGACATGTAGGGAACATTTCATAGTGCATCTGGTCTTCTGTTTATCACATTGGTCTCATCTCTTAGTGCATGGGAATCCTTCTTTAGTGCATAGACTTTTTAATATTTCCTGTAGCTTTCAACACCGAAATTTAACAGTTTAGCGTATCTAGAAAATAGTTCAGCGCATTGGGTATTTTTGATAGCACATTTAGGGCATTTTGTAGTGTATCCAGTGCATTCTATAGTGCATCACAGATAGAAAGCAAGAAATAATTTGTAACAAAAACCTCAAACTAGACTTGTGGAAGTCCATGAAACCATATTTTTTGCTAACTGATTAATTGATTTTCTGTAGGTTACTAATAATTTGATTGTAGGTTTGGAGTCTATTTTATTTATGCTGGGATTAAAGTAGTTTCAATTTTACTAAGTTTGCCAAGTTAGTTAAGATTAAAATTTCTTTTATTCCTTGTTAAACTAAAATTGAAATCACATTTCATTTTGGACACTTAAAAAGAACAACAACAAGAATCTTTCTTGCTTTCTTAGGAGAAAATTTTCATTTGGGGCATGTAAAAAGAACCAACAAAATTTTTATTTGTAAAAGAGCTTTAAAAAGAACCTCACCATCCTTTGGTGTTTAAAAGGATCAATTTTAATTTGTGCAAGGTAAAAGAACCTCACTTGTCAAGTTTTATTCAAAGTAAAAGAGGGAAATTCTTCCCCTTTGTCGATTTCTTTTGTTGACCAAAGTTAAAATCTTTGCTTTGTTGACCAGGTTTCTTTGCACTAGATTAGATAATCATTGATTTGAGGAAATAAAATGAACACCATATTTTTGTGGAGCAATATCTCCATATAGACTTTAACAAATCATTGCGATAAAAGGATAAAAAGAACACTTGTGTGCTTCGCTTTGAAAGTGGAAGGTATATGCTCTCCCCTTAAACTAGGTGATCAAAAATCCAAACCACTCTCATGCTTTCAGTGTTTTAACAACATTTTTAAATCCTTTAGCAATCCTTCCCTCTCGAGGAGCTAACAAACTCTTAAAGCCATTCTTTGGTTGGTGTGAGGGGAATGATCTAAGTGGGGAACAACTTTGACGCCAAGTATTCCAACCCACTATAATCAAAAGTGGAAGGTAATGAAAGTCCTTTTCAACAGTTGTGCACAGCGATTAGCCTTCCCCCAACATCTTTACGATACATAAAGCCTTTGTTCTAAATGTTGGGAAGCCTCCTGAGGGAGTTTATCACTGGCGGACGAACAAGAAGCCTGATTACAAACCTTAGCATTAGAAAATTTGAGCCGAGTCAGTAACCAGACATTTGTGATATCATAGTGCAAGGGTGGGGAAGAATCCGCCCCCAAGATTACTCACCATATATCTCCCAAGATAACTACTCAATTGTGGAGCAATTCACTTTGAGTTAATTTCTGGCAACAGGCAAAAAAATGGGTGCCCCCTAGGGGGTGACAAGGTTGTTTGAGCTGACTGAGCATTGAGACTAGTGGGCTATGGTATTGTCAATGACCCTTGAATAAAAAGTCTGACTAATTTGTATTATCTGTATCAAAACCTGTTAAAATGCTGGGGATTTGAACACATCCTTGTAGAATATACACTCTTTGTTTAGACTAAGCAAAATGGTTATCTCTTTTATGTTGTGTTTTCATGTTATACTTCAGAAAATCATGCATCATAGTTGAGAAAAAAATTCAAGAATCATAAAAAAAAACACCAAGTCAAAACAACCAGGACAGTTTAGCATGTAAGAGAAACATCTTAGCACTTTGAAAACATCTTTTAGCGCATACAAGCTTCAACTTAGCGCATCAGTTCTGAATTGTAGTGCATAAACAATCCCAACATTCAAACAGTTCAAACCTTAGTGCTTGCTGAAAACATCCTAGCGCGTTGGAGCAACAGCTTAGCGCGTTGCAATCCAAAATTAGCGTGTTGAGGTCAAAAGATAGTGCATTGACAGAACATATTAGGGCATAACTTTCAAAACTAAATCAAAAGAAAATAGTCTGAATTAGCGCATCAAGAAGGTAGCTTAGTGTGTTGAGATCATTCTCTAGTGCATTGGAGACATTTGATAGCGCATGGGTTTCTGGCTTAGCACATAGCCGAAACTGAGAAAACAGAGAGCAAAACATAAACTTTTTTGAAAATTCTAAAAATAGTTTAGGAAGCCATCTTTCCTCACTTGGACACCATCAAACAGAAATACAAAGTTAGAGTATCAAAACTATTCCAGAAGCAAGATTTTCTTAAAACAAAGTTGTGAAAAGTCAAAAACTAGTCAAAGGATTAACACATATTTCCTATCAGAATCAGGTAACACCATAACACGTATCGAAAGGTCCTCCAATTAAATGGATTTTATTCCAAAAACATACTTGTTTCAAAATTCCAAGTTGTCAAATCAAGTTTCCATATCGGGAAAGCTCTTATTCCATAACATTTGACGCACTTTGTCATGAGGGGGCATCTAAACCTTCATTTGGTAAAAGCAGACTTAATTTTCCAAACAAGATATCTTAAATCCAAAACAAATAAAAGGAAACCATTGATCACCCATGCATAACTAATCCTCATATTCTGAGAAGAAAGAGTACCTGTCCCAACACTAAGTTAAGGAAACAACAACCTAGTTGTCAAAAACTTGCTAAACGGGATAGGTTTTTATACATCAATCACCAACTCTTCAAATCTCATCGAACATTCCTCTATCATATGCGCTTATATCTTCAAAATAAAACAAATGAATTTGATGAAGAACCATGGAGGAGTAGAGCATTCTATCAAAAAGCAACATTCAGCCAAAGCTTGAATCGCAGAGGAAAAATCAATTTGACTTTCTTCCCAAAAATTTGCATTACTTACAATGTACCTCGAGTAGAGACGCCAACTCTTGAACAAAACACAGAAGAGGAATTCATTCCATTCATCACAAAAAGTTTCTATCAGATGTCTGCTATCACTTGCTCTCAATGAAACAAACAAAGTGAAACACAACCAGAGTCCATTATAGGGGCAAAGATTCCCTTCGACTATCCAAATCTAAAAGATACAGAGATCACTGAAGAATGCCTCCAAGAATGTCAAGAAAGTGCCTTATTCCAAAGACTTATGGAAAGACTCATAGAGGTTGATAAAGAAAAATACCTACACATGCTCGCAAGCAAAGGAGTTAGAATTCCTGAAGACTTTGATTCAAACTCTTTTAGAACAAGGTCTCAACTCTATACTTATCAAGAATAGCAAAGAGAAGAGGACACATGTGACCCTGAGAAGAACATACCTGAGCAAAACATACCTGAGCAAAACATCCCTGAGAAAATATACCACTACACACGCCATTCCAAACTAGAACAATGAGAGGGAAGAACTCTTCCCTCGGCAAACAAACACACCCTTGGTTTCTCTTACACAACAAATGCAAATGCTGCAAAAAAAATTGCAAGACATGCAACAAGGATCAATAGTACAGTATTCCTTGAATGAAATTTGTCCTTATCCTTTTGATAGAAGGTTAAACATGGTACCTTTTCCCCCAAATTCAGACATTCCCAAATTTGACAAATATGATGGGAAAAGAGATCCACGTGATCATGTCCGGGAATTTTGTACCATGAGCCTAGAATTTGCCCATGATGACACTTATTTAATGAGATTAGTCCCAATGAGCTTCAAAGGGAAAACAATGGAATCGTTATCCAAAATCACACCTCTTGTCAAATCCTTTGATGAATTAGTCAACGAATTTATCACTCAATATTCCTACAATATTCAACATGCAATCACCATGCTAGATGTCTACAATACTAAACAGAAGAACAACAAAACATTCATGGTGTTTCTTCAATGTTTGCTATGAATGGTCTCAAGATATCCTCAGGATATGCCCAAAAAAGAAAAGATGGAAATTTTCATTAACAATTTGAATAGCGAGATGAGTTACATACTCAAGCTCCAATGCATACCATCTTTTGCTAAATTGATTGCAAATGGCATCCAAGTAGAGGAGGCATGTGTAAAGAAAGGAACATTGAAATTTTTCAAAGAAGGAACAAATTCATCCAACTCTCATTACAATAAACAAAACAACAATAACTTAGACAAATCGAGGTTCTGGACTAGAAACTAAAATATTGGAAATGAAGGAGGAAACGAAGCTAATGATGTGAAGTCTGAACAACGAGTATTAGCTTTATCAAGAAATCCTCAAACTACCAAAAATCAAAAGGGTACTAGCACTTATGCACCAACTACCAATCAAGATCATCTTAACACAAACAACACCAACAATGCCCAAAACAATAACGCCAATCAAGGACCTAATACAAACTCATGAGGTAACACCAAAAACTTTCCAAAATGCATCTACACACCATTAGGGCAATCATTGGAGTCCGCATTCAGAGAACTCTTGGCAAACAAAATTATCTCCTTACCAGCAATCAATAACTTTGAACCACAAATCAAACCACCTTGGTGGAATGACTCACACTTTTGTGATTTTCATAGAAACAAAGAACATCAAACAAATGATTGCATGAGGCTGAAAAACATTGTTCAAGACATGATTGATAGAGGCGATTTAACAGTCGATGGTCTCAACAAATGGTGACCATGGTGCCTTCAAGAATCCTCTTCCAAACTACAACAAGAATGGAGCTTTGACCTCAAATGATACACATGGATCCTGTATCAATCACATATACAATAACACCATCAATCATATCTCAACTGATGACAATCAAGTAAATGTCATTACAATCAAGGACAAATGTGAACATGAATCAATCAATGTAACCACCAGAGCTCAAAAATATGTCTTGAAGGGGCATACGTCAGCAGCAAACACCATACCCAAGATTCAATATGATCTGGTCAGTCAACTACGTGAAAATCCTGCTCAAATATCTATACTTGAGTTGCTGAAACTTTCACCAAAACACAAGGACATCTTGGAACAAGAACTATTGGAAACAAATGTACCCTAGGATCTGGATACTGACAAATTCCAAGCCATGGTGGCTCATATGAAAGGGCCTCATAATCTCACCTTTTTTGAGAAGGATAATATTTTATTAAGGCATCCACACAATACTCCACTCCACATTGAAGTCTTGGTCTACAAACATCGAGTCAAAAGAGTATTAATAGATGGAGGAGTTGGACTCAATATCTGTACCTTCAAACTTATCCTTGCATTAGGCTTCTCTGGGCAGTCTATTGATCCATGCAAAAAGATCACTATCAAAGCATATGATGATGAAGAAATATCATCCAAAGGAATATTGGTATTGCCAATTCAAGTGGGACCACTACAAAAGGACACTGTGTGCCAAGTCTTAGACACAGACCTCACATATAATATTTGATTGGGTCGACCTTGGATGCATGAAATGCAAGCAGTACCTTCAACTTATCACTAGTGTGTTAATTTCCCCTACAATAGACAAGAGATTTCTATATCAGTAGATCATAACCCTTTTCAACATTGTAATGCTATGGGGGCAGCTCAAGATAGTTTGGTTCCACATAATAGAGAAAAACAACTTTCCTCAACACTAGATTTTCAGCAAGAAAAGCCTAAATCTTTATCTATGGATTTCAAGTAGAAGATGAAAATCAAAGAAAAGGGCATGGGAGAATACTCTTTGGAACCCTTGTGTTTAATCAACTTGCCAGCATCACCTAAATCTCATGGGTTACCTTTAGCATCAACACATCAAATAACACAACCCGTCACCAAGTTTGATGGCAAGTTTATTCAACTAGGCACACTAGCACATGAATTAGAGTTAAAGGACACCATTAGTTGGCTATACAAAGATGAGGAAGAAGACAGAGAAGCTACTATGGAAGTAGCTATACCAACACAATTGTATGGAAAAGGCTACTTGATCATGTAACAAATGGGATACACTGGCAAAGGACCTATTGGCAAGCGTCAGGAAGGTGTCAAAGAACTATTGGATCCTCCTTCCTAGTTTTATAAAGAGAAAACAAGATTGGGCTATTAAAATACTCTAACCCTAAAGAAGACACCAAATAAATATCAAAAACCTTAGTGGAAGGCAAAGAAGAAAAACAAAGAGGATTCATGGCAGGAGGCACTATTTGAATCAGCAAAAACAATACGAAAGGAACATGAATACCAGGAAAAAGAGAAACAACACGAGGAGTCATCCATTCAAATAGAAGAAACACCTTGTACAGAAGTACATCATGTTCAGGAACCCATTTCAAACAAAGAATAATCACCCCGTAACAACATCACTACTCCCCGAAGAGAGACAATATATGAGAAGATGCAAAGTGTAGAAGCGGGATCTGATACAGAATCAAAGAAGAGTGTCAGATTAGTATCAATCATCAAAAACTTGTTTTCACCCTACAACATACTAGTCCACAACACTGAATGAACCTGGGTTAATACCTCTGAGACTGATTCAAATGAATATGAATGGGGAAGTTGTTCCAATGTTACTGAAGATATTGTTGCAAATACCAGTCATATAGCCCTTTTTCAAGAAGATGAAGGCACAGAGCCTGGACTACTTGAATTTCGTCCACAAAATATCTATGATGCCAATGAAAATAAGCACTAACATTACGAGCAAGTCTACATATAAGATGATACCATCAAAGACCTCAACAAAATCATTAATTTATTTAATATCCTAGCCAATCTCAATGATACCTTCATTCTAACACTTACAATAGCTAAACTCGACCCACCCAATGACTCTTTACCACCTATCTTTCCTTACCTCGTAGAGTGGGATGAACCTGAAAATCATGACATACCAATTTTCCCAAATAATGATTCCATTATCCATTACTTGTGTACCCTCAACCTAGAAATAGACTCTACCAATGAACAAAGTAACGACATCTGCAACTAGAGGAGTGTCAAGTCTCCAATTGCAAAACAAAATAAATAAAGGATCTATTGCTGAAAACTAGTCAATGGTAGCACTAGATCACAAAAAAGTAAAAATAAAGGACGCCTCCACAAGTGCAAACCTTTTTGAGGCACCTAAAGATGGGAAACTTGACACTCTTCCTGAACATTATCAGCGATCACCTATATTGATTGAGCCCACTCAATCAATCAACATTGGTACAATAGAAGCAGCCAAAAACATACACCTAGCAGAATCTCTGACCGAGGCAGAAAAACAAGTTTATCAAATTCTTTAAAGAAAAGAAAATCAATTTTGCATGGTGATATGTAGATATACCCAGGATTGATCCACACTTAATCATGCGTCACTTATCTATTACTCTGGGAGCCAAGCCAGTAAAGCAAAAATTGAGAAAGATGAATCCACATGTAGCACTCATGGTCAAAGCTGAGCTAAAGAAACTATTAGGCGTCAGATTTATTCAACCTATTGACTATGCTGAATTGATTTCCAACATTGTGCCAGTTTCAAAACCATATGGCACTATCCGGATATGCACCGATTTTAGAGATGTCAACAAAGCCTGTCCAAAGGATGACTTTCCTTTGCCCAGTATTGACATAATTGTAGACCTCACAGCAGGCCATGCAATGCTATCACTAATGGATGGTTTTTCTGGCTATAATCAAATCAAGATAGCTCCAGAGGATCAAGATAAAACAACGTTTACTTGTCCTTGGGAACATATTGTTGGAATGTCATGCCTTTTGGCTTAAAGAATGTTGGGGCAACTTATCAATGAGCAATGACAACAATCTTTCATGACATGATGCATACCTTCATGGAGGACTATGTGGATGATTTACTAGCTAAGTCATTTACTCTAGTAGAAAATCTAGACATATTAGAGAAATTTGTTGAAAGATTGGAGAAATTTTAAGCCAGGCTCAACCCTAAGAAGTGTGTCTTCGGGGTTACATCAAGCAAGTTATTAGGCTACATTGTCTCAGAAAAAGGCATTGAAGTAGATCCAACAAAGGTACAAGCCATCATGGAGATGCCACCACCTAAGAACATTAGTCAACTCAGATTTTTGCGAGGATGGCTCCAGTCAATCAGGTGATTCATCACCCAACTAGCAGATAAAGCCTACCTTTCAATCATTTGCTACATAAGAATGTACCATTCAGATGGGAAGCCAAATGTGCAAAATCTTTCTACCAAATCAAGCAATATCTAATGAACCCACCAGTTTTGGTACCACTAATAGCAGGCAAGTCACTTATTCTCTACATATCAACAACAAACATATCATTGGGGGAATTGTTAGCATAAGAAAATCAAGAAGGAAAAGAAAGAGATATCTATTACATTAGTAGAACTTTGAATGGATATGAGCTCAATTATACATTCATTAAGAAGGCTTGTTTAAAAGTGGTATTTTCTTCTCAAAAGTTTCGACACTACATGCTAGCTCACACAATCAAGCTAGTAGACAAAATTAATCCTCTAAAGTACTTAATCAGCAAAGCAACTCTCACAGGCAAATTGGCTAAATGGGTCATGATTCTCAGCGAATTTGATATCCACTACACAGAGCGTCGAGCTATCAAAGGATAAGTAATTGCAGATCAATTAACTGATGCACCACTACCAGATAAACAACCAACAAAGATCAAATTTCTAGATAGGGATGTTCTTAATATTAACACCAAGAAATGGACCCTATACTTTGATCGTTCCTACACTCAACATGGCTCAGGTGCTAGCATTTTGTTCATCACTCCTGATGGACACACCATACCAAGATCATATAGACTTATGTTTCCATGCACAAATAACATTACTGAATATGAGCCACTGGTTATAGGGATCAAAATGGCCATGGAATGGAGAATCATAGAATTAAAAGCCTACGAAGATTCACAACTAGTCATCAATCAGATCAACAATCACTATCAGATGAAAGATGACAAGCTGCTACCATACAAATGAATGGTGGATGATTTCAAGTAGTATTTTGTACACATCACTTTCAAAAAACTACAAAGGTTGGACAACAGAGAATCCGATGCAATGGCTACTATCGCTTCACTGCTACAAATTCCTAAACAACAAATTCGTTACAAGTTTCTGGTCGAGCAACCATTTTCCCCGGCCTATGACAATTCCACGTCCCATGTTATCTATGCCCTAACTAGTTCAGACTCTCCATTATATGGAACAATATATGACTATTTCAAAACCAATACCCTACCCATTGACCTATCTCAAAATAAAAAAACATAATGTTATTCGACAAGCCGTGCATTACACTCTGACTACTGATACTCTTTACCATCGAGGTCTAGATGGCACTCTTCTCCATTGCCTTGATCATAAAGAATCTGATTCTGCTTTACAAGAGCTTCATGAAGGTATCTGTGGCACACATTCAAGTGGTCCTACTCTTGCTAAAAAACTTCTAAGAATGGGATATTACTAGCTGACAATGGAAAAGGATTCTTATCATTTTACAAAGAAATGTCCTAAATGTCAATCCATGGAAATCTTATACATGTAGCAGCCCAGGAATTGTAGCCATTCACAACATCCAGGCCTTTTTTCTAGTGGGGACTGGACTTAGTAGCCAAAATACACCCTTCATCTTCAAATGGACACAAGTTCATTATCACTACAACATAATACTTTACCAAATGGATTGAAGCGGTCTCCATGACCATAGTGACTGGAAAACAAATTGCCTCTTTCATTCTTAATTATCTGATCTACAGATATGGCATTCCAAGTTCCATCATCACAGATAATGGATGACCTTTCAAAAACCAGGATGTGCAAGAACTATGTGAACGATTCAAGATCCAACATCGTTTCTCTACACCTTACTACCGACAGGGGAATGGTCAAGTCGAGGCATCCAATAAAACAATATTAAAAATCCTCAAGAAAATAGTAAATGATGCAGGAAAAGATTGGCACGTGCAACTCAATCCAGCACTTTGGGCATACCGAACTAGAATCCGCACACCTATAGGAGCTACGCCATATTCATTGTTATATGGATTAGAATAAATTTACCCTTGGAGGTAGAAATCCCATCTCTCAGAGTATCTTTGAAAGGCCTCATTCCAGATGAAGAGTATCAAGTAAACCGACTGCAAGAGCTAGAACTTCTAGATGAAAATTAACAACATACCTATACTCACCTCAAAGCATATCGCAACGCATGTGCCGAAGCTACAATCACAAGGTCATCCCTAGGATTTTTAAAAATGGTGATCTAGTACTCAAAGAAAATCCCAGACATCAACAGGATCGGGAAAAGAAAGTGAAATTCGAACCTAATTGGTTAGGTCCCTATGTCATCATATCAGCCTATGGATCAGGTGCCTATTAGCTAACAACTTTAGAAGGAGATGTGATCGATGAACCAACTAACAACATCCATTTGAAGAAATTCTATACTTGAGAAGTCTAATCCATGGAAAAGTTAGAAAATCAAAAACATCAAAAAAAAAAAAAATACAAAAAAGTCAGAAAATCAGAAAAAGCAAACAAAAAGGTGCCATAAAAACAACTGGTGAAAACCTGGCAACAAGCACTATTGTGAGAGGAAAACTCCTTTATCTATCTATACTAAAGAATTTTTATATCCACAATCTAGCACTACCGACCATCGCCCAACACTTTATCAAAATAACATTATCTAGTATATACTTAGCATAGTCACTATCCTAGTTTATTCAATAATTATTTCATCATATCCACCATGGCTTTGTAATCACTGTACATATCCATATCAGGAGGTAAATTTAGCTAGGGGCAACATTGATCAACATTCCGTCCTAAGTCAAAACTTGCAGCAGACTAAGAGCATCATTTCCAGCAAACAAATCAACAATTAAGAGAACAAAACATTGATACACTTAACAGATTCACAACACATGATGGATGATTTTATGAAGTATAAAATGTTTACATCTTGTATGAAGTTTTGACTATTTTTGCACTTAAATTTTTTTTTGAACTATTGGATCTTCTAAAAAAATTCTCAATGATGCATCGAGCTAGAGAAAGTAATTGGAACTCTAATATTTTTTAGTTTTTTGTCTATGAGGTGATCACTTGTACTGTGCAAATACTTGTCTCGAGACGTGATTCAAATCATATCACTGAAGACATGGTTCCACTTTTCGCATACAACTAGTTTAATCTTGTCTATTTATGCGCAAGCCACACTCAGGTCATCTTGGTTCAATTATATCTCGGCGCTTGTGCCATCTTGCAAAATCAACAATCATGTAAATTTTTCTCAGGTCATTATGGTTCAATTATACCATTATGCTTGTATAAATTTTCAACATATCCCAAATGCTCAATGATGATAAACACAATGAAAAGAAACACCATGTGACTATAAAGGAATGACAAATGAAAGAATGAGGATGATCAATTAGTTGCATATCATTTTACAATTAGTTGCATATCATTTTACAAATAGTTGTACATCATTATCATTATCATACATCTCACATATCATGCATCATCATATCATATCCATAAAATATCAAATCACATACATCTATCTAAGCATTGCAACATCATCATAGAATCATCAAGATCATATATAAAGCATCATTCATCAAACACATCACAAGTGGATCAAATAAAATGGTGTCGTATATATATCTAAAAAATGATCAAGTACACAAAAAATGTCATTTCTGTCCCAAAATACAACAAATGATCAAAATACAATAGAGATAAGGTCTCTTAGGTAAGACTATCTCCTAAGGGTGACAGTCTCATGGCAGATGTTTGAGCACTTGGATCTCTAGGTGGATCATGTCGAAGTGGCCAAGTCACACCCCTACTCTTTATCCCTGACTGACTCTGAGATGACTGACTAGCATTAAAGCTAGGGGCCCTCTGCTCTCTAGGGACTAGGTCCTCATACAACCGCCTATAGTACTCGATTGCCATAGTAGTGTGTCTCTCATCAGGGCACCTCTTGTCACTCTTTGTAGTCTCTCTGCAAGCTCCTCTGCTTGACCCCAACACTCTCTCTCCATATCCTGCTTTGCAGTAAGCTGTGTAATCTGATGTTGATGCGCTAATAACTGTGTCTGTATATGCTACACGAACAACTGTAAGGATATAATCTGAGTATCCTCTCAGTGAGTGGGAATCTAAATCTGGAGGGGTACCTATGTCGTGGTACCCCGTGTCCCTCTCCCTATCCTCGGCAATGGTGGGGGAAGCACATCTGACCTCCTCCTCTATGTAGGTCATTTGAAATCATCTATCCCTCCCATAGCTATTGTCACCTCCCCTACTCGCCCACCACCCCTGACTCCAATCACCAAACCTCCCCTGCCTCTATCCTCCATGGCCTGCCCCACTACTCTCTCAACCCATATCCCTCTATCCTTACCAACTCCACCTCTATCTCCTCTCCTCCCTTGATCTCCTCTCCCTCTATCTCCATGCCGACCTCAGCCACCTCCTCCACCATCTCCATTATCACCTCCTCCACCATCCCCACCTCCCTCATCAAACTCCTCTCCCTCCTCTCTCTATCTCCCTAACCTCTCAGGCTACTCATCCTCATCGTCATCAAAATAAGGAATCATCTCCGCTAGATCAGATATCCTGGCCACTGCATGAACCACAAAGAGCACTGAGAACTCCTCGGTCATGCCTGCATCCACTACCCCATAGGTATAGTACCATATCTGGCCAGCTAGGTGCATGTACTCCTCAACCATCGCATCACTATCAATGGTTGGGCCCCACTCTAGCACATCCTGTCTCTGTCAAGCATATAAGCACGCTCCTTGTGGTATCCCTTGCTATTGTCCATACTTCCACTGAACTCGGCTATGCAGGAATCTCTCAATTAAAAAGGGCATTCCCCCTATCAAAAATCAGGACATATAGACATAGGGCATCTCCATCCCATCTTCCTCCCACACCTCGCACTCTATATATGGTCTCTAGAGAACCATATCAATATCATCAAGCACTCTCCTCCAATGCTCTAGTTTACCCAGCTTACGCTGGACAACTATCCCTATATATCCATATGCATAGGCCCATCCAACTGGCCTATCCCTGTTTGCAAGTGGCCTTGTTGCGAGAATGTGCTCCCACCCCCATACCTGTAATAACGTAACCCCAGCTGATAGACTCCAATACCCCAAGTATACCACCTAATTCAAGTCCTTGTATAAGTGGGCCAACATAGCCGACCCCCATGCAAATCGGCGACCCTATGTCACCATGTCCTCCAAGACCAACCCCCGTCCCACTTCTAGTACCTTCGACCTACGGTCGGGACACAAGAAGCCACCTACAAAACCTACCAGTACTGATGGTAGTGGGGCATAATCCAAATCAATGAACTCCTACCATAGGATCTCATATCCATAAATATGCTCATCATACAAAATCCGGCGAAGAACCTTTGTCCCGCCCTCCTCAATCTACTCATATGGCAAAAGTGCACCTACCACAACAATCCGCAAAATTTGATAACAATCCTCTGGTGTCACTGTAATCTCACCTGTCGCCAAATGAAAGGTGTTGGTGTTGCTATGTCACCTCTCTGCCAAAGTTGTCAATAAACCTTGGTTAATGATATACCGAGGCATCTCTAACAAAGAGGATAGTCCACATCTTTCAATGATGTCTCTGCCTGCCTATGTTAATCGTGGAGTCAAAGACCATGGTCTTGGAAATCGCTCTCGCTACTGCACAACCCCAAGCCGCTCTTGTCATAAGCAAAACATGTCCAATATTAGTTCCACCATCATATCAAAAATCCATATCAAAACATCATTTCACATCAACTTGAAACATTGAAAAACAAATCAAGTTTCACATCATATCTAATCCATATCAACATCAAATCATATCAACTTGAAATAATGCAAATCAAATCAAGTTATCTATCAAATCCATATAAACTTGAAAAAAAAATCAAGTTTCACATCCATATCAAACTTGAAAAACAACTCAAGTTTCATATCCATATCAACTTGAAAAATAACTCAAGTTTCACATCCATATCAACATCAGCTCAACATCAACTTGAAACACTAAAAATCAAATCAAGTTCATATCAAACATCCATATCAAAATTCACATAATATCAAATCCATATCAACATCAACTTGAAACATTTAAAATCAAATCAAGTTCATATCAAACATCCATATCAAAAATCCATATGATAATGCCATATCGGGATTCATATCGGATAAATTATCAAAACAACACATAGCAGGCATGCAAATTTACTATCACACCCATCCCAAAAAAATTGGCAGACACCTACCTATCTTCATTCATCTCAAAATCCCTCACAAAAATCTATTTTCTCCAACATTTTCCGCCTACGTGCTAAAAACTTTTATCTACGCGCTAAGCTGCTAGTTGTGTGCTACCCCAAATCCATCATGTGCTACCAAATTCATCCTATGCACTATCTTGTTCTAGCCTTATGCCACCTAAATCACCCTATGTGCTAAACTTCATCTATGCGCTAACCTAATCTACCCCTGCATTGCCGAATTTACCCTAAGCTCTAGGTTGCACCTACGTGCTATCCTATTCTACCCATGTGAACCCCTCTTGATCCTATGCGCTACCCTTTTACCCCTGTGCACTAGCCTGTTAACCGGCTACGCTAAAATTCCTAGATGTGCTATCCTAAACTACATATGTGCTACCCAACCCAACCCAAACGCTACCCTAGCTTTTAAACATCGACGTGCTATCCTTTTTATCGTATGTGCTAGGGTGTAGACCCTACATGCTAAACTATTAAAATCCACGGTAAAAAGTAAAAAAATGTAACTAAAAATGACAAAACAAAAAACACAAAGGGGAAAAAATTGATGACTTACCGGTGGTCCATACATGGCAGGCCTCCGATACCGCCAAATGTGCTCGAATTGATGAGAAGCATAGGGAACCGACATTTTGTCTTTCACTCCAAACGTCACTTTCTCCAAAGTCAACAAGCACAAATGATACAAATAAAACCACTTTTTACCTTTTTATAGGGTAAACGGAAATTAGGGTTATGTGGTAGAACATGTAAATTGCTCATGGTCTCGCTTTTTAATCCTAACAAACATCATTATCAGGAGATGAATCAAATTAACGCATTCAACATAGACAAAATTTTAAAATGCAATAAAATTTATCAACAATTATCAAAATCACATCATTTTTTTTTATAAATTTTTATTCATCTCCCAAGGGGGCATTATCAACATCATTTATCAAATATAGGGCATGACGTGAATATCTCGATACATGACATCACACTGATCATGATCAAATTTTGAAGACACGACAATTTTCTTTGAATCAACATGTGCACACACGTTACTTCAAAGGGGCAAAATGTAGACGTATATAAATGACCATATTCCTAAATGAATATTTAATGTTCATTTTATTCTCATTCCTCCATTTAGTTATATCAAATTTAATTAAATCATCCACATTCCTCTATTTAATTAAATAAATTATTCAATTTACTTATTTAAATTCACTCAAGCCTTTTATATCATTTAATTGAATAAATTATTTTATTTAATTAAATCATTTCTCTCTACTTTTAATTAAATTTACATTTAATTCAATAAGTTCACCCCAAATAAATAAATCTAATTTATTTAATCCTCCACTTGCAACCATCATTGAAATAAAGCAATTTATTTTAATTAAATCATATCATCCCTCACCATTTGCAAAATCCTACATCTCCCACTTGCCTCCTAAAGAATTCTTCTAGAACCTATCTAATCCTAATCAATTAGCCTAAATCCTTCAATTATCTCCTTTCCCTAAATTTGAGCATGTCACTTGTAAAATTTGGAATAAAGTCTTCCAAAGGCATTAAAGCCTTTATGCCTTCAACAAGCTAACTTGTTGAATACCCCCAAATTTGGAAGGACTCTTACAAATTTGTCCCCAAAGTCTTTTAAACCATTAATGGCTAACCGACCTTTTATGGCATGGTTAGAGACTTTTTGCCTAACTCAACCCTCATCTAACCCAGGGGTCTCACCAAGCATTCATTGCTTTGACCATGGTTATCCCTTTAACCCTTGAACAAGCTTTTACCCTTTGGGTAAAAGATTTATCCAATGGATAACCCTAACCTAATCTTAACCCTTATTTCCTAAGGTAATCATGAGGTCTTTTCAAGCATTTAATGCTTCTTACCTCTCCTCTAAAGCAGTCTTATGTTGACAATTGTCACCATTTCATTAGTGAGAATTGTAAACATGGATTGATTAACTTTCATTATTGACCCTTGATAAGATCCTTCAATCCTAACCATCCATTGCCCTATTTTTCCTATAAATAGAGCCCCCATCCCTCCATTTTATCATCCAAGTCTTTAGCACCATACTTATACTCAATTTTAGCAAGCATCTAGCCTCTCTTTGCAATAGAAATAAATCTAATAATAATTTTAGATGCATTTCTATCATCTTAGATTAAATCATATCACTAGTATATCATGTTAGGATAGTATTTTTACTAGTCTTGTCATCTTATCATCTAGTTTAGTTCATTTATTAGAATCATGCATAGATAGGATGCATTCATACTAAATTTGATCTAAAGCATCCCTCATTCTTGCATTTGTCATCCCTAAGTCACTTTGCTCAGTGATCTGAGAGCAAAGGCATTGGCTTGAGGGACCTTGTGAGATACAAAACCATGGAAAACCCCTTGGGAAGTTGAGCTATTCCTCATAGCTTTATAAATTTCACCAAGAGTCCCATGGGTGTGTGGGAAAGTCTTTGAATAAATTTTCACAATTTCAGTTTCATTGAACCGCTTTTCCCACATACAATTATTAAATTGTTATTGTTGAAATTTCTGTAGGAAGAGGATACAGCATAATTTTTGGAGATTTTGGGAACTTTGTGGTTTTCGGGAGGAAATTTTGTTCATGGTTCTTGAATAATTTTTATGTCTATGCGTGCTTTGGGTGATTGTGGATTTTTCTTTTGAATCTGCATTGTTTATGTGTGTTTGTTGAGGGAGCTTGTTCGAGCAGTGGATTGTTGGCTTTCCAAATTTGTTGTGTGCATTATCTTTCTTTCAATCTTCTTGTCCATTCATTTGTACTCTAATGTTGGTTGTTTCTAATTTCTATTTTATTTATTTAATTAAGTTTTGAAAGGGAAAGATTGGTTTCTATGTTCCTTAAAGGATGTTTTTGGTTTATTCTAGAAATTTGGTATTTTTCATTTCTTCCATACTTGTAAATTTGGTGAAAAGGATTTTGATTTTGATTATGTCTGAGAATATATTATGCTCAAATTATGTGGAGATTGTGTTTCCATTTTTTGTTCGTTGAAATGTGATTTTGAGATGGAAATTCTCTTTTCTCGTATCTAGCTGGAGTTAGAATTTGTGTTTAATTCTTTTCCGAGTTAATCATTAATTTATATTTTATTTTTTAGGGTCTCTATTTTAAATGCACTAAAACAGACAATGAATGCACTAGTTTAATTATCGTATGCGCCAAACTAGTTAACATATGCTCCAGTCTGTGCATTATATGCGCTGTATTGGGTAATGAATGTTTTCATTTATTTTAATGTATGCACTAGTCTAGGTTGCAAAAGTGCTTAAGTAATCTATGAATGCACTGAAAGAATTGGTATATGCGCCAAAAGATTAGAAAAAAGTGCTATTTGATGTTTTTAATATTCTCGTTTGATTTTTGATATTTATAGGTCAGTTTTTGTCAAACTAGAGGCTTGTGTTGGGTTGGTACTTTTCTATGATGAATTTTCTATTGTTGGTTAATTAAATTTTGAGGAATTTTATGTATACGTGAATTACTAGTTTTATGTTCTTGATGTTTCATGGGATGTACATACTATTGAAATAATGTGATAATGGTCATGGATTGTTGAAATTCAAAATCAGGTATAGTATTTATATTATGGTGTACCATGTAATGTTCATAAGTTCTTTATATTTGTGTTTTCAATTTAGTTTCCAAGAACATGATAATGGGGTTGGCTTGCAAGTGAACTCTAGGGTCCATAAGTGGCTCCCAGGAGATCTCATTGGAGGTTGTTTAAAACAAGTGATAATCATAATGAATTAATTTAGGGGCTAGGTAGTTCTCACATTAACAATATAATTATGGTGCCCCACTCATGGTCAAGAGTGCTAGTTCAGGCTCAGAATGATATTGGGAAGGCCTTTTTGGGATGATTGTACTCCCTTATCTTCGTGAAAGGTTGAGTTGGTTCTGCATGGGCATCAGTTGGGCATTGAGGTCTAGTGAGAAACTATTAGGATAACCCTTTCTAATGGCATGTGATTAAACTCTTCCATACATGTGTCCTATAAACTCATTTCTCAGACTTTGTGGAAGCCTCTGGTGAGCCCGTGTAATATGGTAAGTCTTTGCTTTATATTTAAGTGTATGTTTTATATTTCCTTGGATGTTAGGTGTCAGCCTAGGTTTAGAGTATGTGTGCTATCTTATGTCATTCTCTAGAATACGAGGGGTGGATCTTTTGGTTCTACATGGCTGGGTAGTTGGATGCCTTCTTCCATTGGAATTTTATTCATTTGATGTTCATGTGCATGATCGAGAATTATCCTACATTTCTTCATTTCATGTACTATGGATTCTCGGAGAAGATGTGATTTATTCTTTATGTTCAAGAAATATCACTATAAGATTTAAGTTTTTATATTATTAATGTAGCTAGAATGTTAAGGTTTCCTATCAGAAGTAGATAATGTATATTTTAATGTTAAATTGTGTGATTCTTTGTGTATGAAAAAGTATCATCTATATTTTAGAGGAGTATGTAATATCTTGTATGATAGGATCATTGTCATGGAAATGTTTGGATATTGGTGTATTTAAAAAAATTTATTGGATTAGAAATATTTGATATGTTATAATTCATGGTTAAGTATTCAATTGGATAGATTTTTATTTCCTATGTTTATGTTATGAAATGGGTAGTAGAATAAGAAAAGACATTTATGAAGTATTTTTAAGCAATGTTGTACATATCTTGGTTATGGTTGTATATAAGTAATGTCATTGAGTTACTCTAGGGAATGAAATTTAGATATTTTAATTATATCTAGTTGTGTACTTAAGTTCATGCTAACATGTTTACCTAATGTTTATGTTTATGTTTAGTTTTATGTGTTGTTATAATCTTAAAAAAAATCAATATTTTCTAGTTAGTTGGTTAGTTTCTCTAGGGTAATCTTGGCGGGCATCAGAACACATTTTAAACACTAGGTACTCTGGTCTCACATGAGCTCATTATACATACTAGTAGAATAATTTGAGTTAAACTTTTAAGTTATATTTCCTAGTAAAATCCCTTGTAGTAGATTATCTTATATTTTATCTTATAGTTGTTTATGTGTCTTATGTAGACAAGATGCCTCTTAGCAGTAGAGGTCATGGGTGAGGTAACTATATGGGTACTCGATGGAACCCTCATCCCAAGGTTTCTAAAGAGGCTTGTCAGAAGGAACAACAACATGATCATCGGGAGGAGGAAGCTCGAGGTGAGAACCAACTAGGCAATGATGAAGTCCCCTTACTTGTAGAGAAAGTTTCCGATATGAGTATGACCAAGGAAGTTTGATAGGTAACTCATAGCAGTCAGACTCTTTCAATACATCATAGTACATAGCCATAATATAATTCCCTTATAATATAGGGCATAAAATATCTTCTATTAGATCTATGACCTAATGATTAATTGTTAGGATTTATAATGAAAAAGTTATACATAAAATGTCTTTTTTTCAACTATCAAGAATTCTAGAAGAGCTTATACAACACACAAAATGCACTAGTAGGAAAAAATGAGTATTCCTTAACTATTACTCTAAAAAATGGTGCACTTAAACACTTGTATTTTTTCAATCATATAAAATGCATTAACACATTTTTTATTATTGCATGGTTGAGACACAATTTTCCTTACACTAACTATCATTCATAATTGTGTTGAATATGGAGCAACCCCCCCTTCATGAAGGACTTATTAAGACTATTTATAAATTTTAGTTGTTGCAAATTCCCCAACCTACCCCTATTAGCAATAGCTCTATAAAAATAGATCTAATCACTAGAAAATATCATGACTTCAACAAAAAATATTTAGTAAAAGGAATGGTAATAATTCTTCTCCTAATTGGGAGGGGATATCTAAAATTATAACCAACATAGTATCCTTCTATGTCATCCTTCTAAAAGTTTCTCTAGAGGAGATGAAAACCTAAATGCCTAAGATCCATATAAGAGAGGAGGATGATGAAAAATATGTGGAGAAAAGAGTAGGACTGTAGGATAAAACTAAAAATTATAGTAGCTCTAGTAGTCATAGATTGGCTATAATTGCAATGGCATCTTATTATACTAAAGTAAAAGTAAACAAAGGTAAATAGATAGAAGAATCTTCACTATATTATGATGGGGAAATCCATGAAGATACATACCCTTTTCATTTTGATGATGAGGTTGTAGAAGTTGGTGAGGATGATCATAAAGGGGAGTACACTAAGGAGGAAGATGAAGATTATGTGGAAGTGGAAGATTGTAATAATGGAAAGAATAATATTGAAGAAGAGAAAAAAGAAGAATGTAATAAGTATAATAATGATGATAGAGAGATTGTTGAAAATTAGGATACTCGCTATCATTGAGAAGGAGAGAATGATAATACTAAACCAAGGGTGAATATGGACATTATCTCTCTAAAAATACAGTTGTTCAGGTTTATACTTGTATGCCAAAGCTTGATGAGAGACTACAGTAGACACACCATGTGAAAAGTACAACAAGTTTGAATAAGGCCTAAATGATACAATTTTCATCACAAATGATATGATGGATAAATTTGTCATGGGAGTTGTTCCAGGTAGTTTAAAAAATAGCTTAAGGAATGGGACAAGAATATATGACAAGAAAATAATAAGGATCACAAATAAAAAAAAGACTTGGGAGGAATCCCCAAATTCCTTTACTAGCAACTAGAACCTAATAAAATATATTTTTTCTCTTATGCCATAGCTCTTCTTTTGTTGTTTTGACTATAGTGTTGTTTATGATACTGATAGTAATGGCCCACATGCTAGTCTAATTTTATGAATTGTTCTCTTGTTAAATATTGTTATTTAGGTTTTAGTCTAAACTATTTATAGTCTTATTTTCTATTTAGTTGTGAGCATTGTTTGGGTCATTGGTTTTTGATGGATCTTTCGCTATAACTTGCGAGAAAGGTCCTTACCTACTTAATCAATTAAAAAATAACGCTTAATGGATAGGGATAACTAATGTTATACATAGATGATAGGTGGAAGTAAATAGTGAGAGGAGTGCAACTGAAATTGGACTAGATAAGTGGAAATTGTATACAAAATACATGAGTACATATTTAATTCATATTTTAACTAGATAATTGGTTATTGTGTGCAAATGACATGGGAATATAAGTCATTAACACAATTAAGTGACCTTATCCTAAATATTTTTTTATTAGGGATAAAATGGATTTTTGGGAGACTTGAAACCCATTACAACAAGTTTTGAAGGGACTCAAAACCCTTTGGAATAAATGGGAATCTAGAACCCACAAGAAAAATGCTACAAAAAGATACAAACAAAGAGTAACAACAACCAACCATCAACCAAACATCAACAAGGAATCTAAGAATAAGCAAATCCAACCACTAGGCCTAAGCCATCAAACAAGAGATGTCAACAACACAAGAGATAAGGTTTTTGAAAGGCTCCCATAGCTTGAAACATGGGTTTTGACAAGGATCCCATAACCTTTTAATAATAGATCCAAGATCCAAAGGGATTAACCAAACCACCCTTAACTTGCATAAAGATCCAAGGGTGTTTATAGGCACCCTTAACCTGATCATTAGGTTTTAGCAAGGTTCCCAATACCATAACAACTAGATTCATAAAGAAAAACCTTAAAGACCAACAAGGATGAGTATAGTCCAAAGAGAACAAAACCATAACAAAAAATAAACCATGACCAATGCATGCCCTTGAAAACTACCACCAACTTCCTGACCATGAATAAGAACAAAGCCAGCAAAAAGCCTAACACCAAAAAAGATGCTAAAAAAAAAAAGACAAGGAGAGCATAGGAGAAGAACAAAGAAAACCGCACAAGGAGGCAAAGAACACAACAACCACAACAAGGATCTACAGAACTAAGAAACAGAGAACCCAACACAATGATAAGAACACAACACATAGACACAGCCACAAAAGGTCCAATTAAAATGTAACGGAACTAGGAGAAGAGTGAAGCCTATGACAGAAGAGCCCCCAAAAACTTTGCCAATGAAAGGAAGAAACAAGGGCACATCACTACGATCTTCAACACCACCATTGTCATTAGTGCCCCCATCCTCACCAAGAAAAATCCATCTCTGGCAACTGCCATGAGCCACAACACAAAATCCCCCAATGAAGGCAACCACCTGAGCCAAACTGAAAGGGGAAAATCACCATCCTTGTCTAGATCCACATCCTCCCCTTCCTCTACATTGCCTCCCAAAACCCTAGTTCCTTTGTGTTCCCTCTCCATCTTCTAGATATTTCACAAATAATGTAGCATAAAATAAATAATTCTACATTCTACTCTTTCACTTTGTCAATCATGATGTCAAATTTTGATTTTCCCCAAGGTCATTTCACTAATTTTTATCATAAAAACACGATGTAGAATCATTGTAGAAAAAAGATCCACATGTACAAAACTTAAAATCTTATCAAGAATGGTGTTCTTAGATTATTTTCCTATAGAGGAGAAATTTTTAGATATCTTGATTAACACTTTAAAATTACTTTATTATCTTCTTTTATTTTGTATCCCTAAGTTTCACTCAAAGGATTTTAAAATTCTATTATTTTCACAATGCTTGAATAATTTTCATGTATATTTTATTTTTTCATACTATTTACTTAACCAAATATAGATAGTTTTGAAACTTGAGTATGTTTCCATGATTTATGCATATTTTTGTAACTTGTCTTGTCATAAGTTGAGTTAAACACTATCTATCAAGTTATTTCTACTAAGTTAACACCTATGATCATTGTGTGTGATTGAGAGTTGAAAACACCACCTCTTTAATGTGTAAGTAATTCATTAGAAGGAGGTCTAGCTTATTTCATACCCAAGTAGTTCATTTATAATACATGCAAAAATTGTTAATTATCTCATAAAATGTGGTATGTTATTCTCATGAAAGTGGGTGGCATTTATTACTTTTCGTAACTATCTACCACTACTTTCCTATTGCATAGAGATGGGATTAGACTTTATATGGAAAAGAAAATGATGCATGTGAATTATTCTCTAAATAAAACCACCAATCAAGTGTTTTACATGGATGCTAGTCTTAAATGATTAATTAGGTATTATCATGCAAGAAATTATACCTAATTTATTTAAATTTATCATGGCCTTATTTTATTTGTGGGAAAAAATCCTTATCAATCATGTTCTTTCATGGATTCAAAAGGTAGATAAGGTGTAGATGTTTCTATTATTTGTCCTCAAGAATTGATTTTTTATATTCTATCAAGTTATTGTTTTAATGCACTAAGAATGTTGTATAACATTAAACATTTATGTTGGTATTAGATATTGCTCACAAACATCTACACCTTAAAAAGCATTTGAAAGAACCACAATGATATTGGGATATATTCAATTTATTTATAATAATTGACATTAAGTTGGTGAATAAGTTAAAAAAACATGATAATTTAATTGATTATTATAACATCTAATTTTAATGTTTAGACCATTTCCTTGTATTAAAATGCAATATAAGAGCTTGACAAAGCCCATCATAGTTGACTAAATATATAGCTAATAGGTATTTGGTGATAATCAACAAATCTATAGGTTCCCAAATTGTATAGATTAATTTTACTTTCAATTCATTGATTGTTAGCCCATGGTTAAATTACACCGAAACTCGTATTAAATTAAATGGATTTGTCAAGGGTATGCAAATTTGACCACTGTAACAATTAACAAGAAATATAGTAAATACGATTCACAACTCAATTAATAAAAATCGTAATTAAATAAAACTCTACCTTGAATTACTTGGAGCAGAACCTATAACTTGTGTTATTTTGTACAGCATGTAGGATCTGGAATATTGTTTTGGCTGTTAGGACACGACCTTAACTGTTGCACATTTCAACCAGATTATCGACTGCTTTGTTCTATAATTTGCAGATTGTTTAGAGATTATATCAAGCAGACAAACTGAAGACGAACATAACAATGAAAAGTTCATATTCATTGTCAAAGAACGTCCTTCTCATGAACAAAGATGCCTGATACAGATAACAATAAATAACTGGAGAGAATAAATAACTCGTTGAATAAATAGCATCAATTTGGAAAGAGAAAATGTCAAACCAAAAATGCATTCTATAAGAAATTCTACTTTGCCGCCTCTTAAAATGCTGCAATTCAATGCTCCATTGTATTACTTTGAATATCACCATTTTACACCGAATGTCAATCTTGACTTATTCAAACGCTTGCACTCCGTCTATAAATACAATATACTCGCTTTATCCATACCCATTCCCCATCTTTGCTCTGTATCACGCAACATATTCACCCAGCTTTCCTTCTTCATTCGTAAACGGATTTCTTTTGTTTGGTTAAGCTTCGTTCTGTCAGTTAGTATGGCAAGATCAATTCTTCTAAAAATTATTGTAGTGCTGCTCGTGCTCAACGTTATATTTTGCCTCGCTGTTTCAGCTCGTCCAATACTCAAGGAAAAACTGAATACAATTGCGGGCGTCGATAATCTGGTTGAAATTCTGGAGATGTTAAAATCGTGTCCAAACTGTGCCGGCAACATTCCAGATCCAAGTTGCTGCAAGAGATAAAAACAAGGGTGCATAGACTTATTCTGGTCCTAACTCACATAATCAAGATTTTGGACGCCATGGAAACTCAGGACAAATTAACATATTTTTCAACCTTTCTGATCTGCGGTGATAGGGAGAAATATAATCTAACCCCTTCCACTAATCACTGACACAATTCATAAGCCAAACCGTTTTCATCTTTCTTGATTGCGTAATATTTAATTTGTGCTATCTGAAATCAAGAATATACATATTTTAACAGACTTTTTCTATGGTGTCACAAAAAGTTGCTTATCTGAAAAATCAAGAAAGTGTCTATCTATGATACTTGAAAGGATAATAAATTAGTGAGATTTTAAGCGCTGTTTGTTACAGATATAGAACGTATCCGGTGTACATTTTACAACAGGTGCATTATGGTTTGGATCTGATACAAGCTGTAGTACACGTGATAATGCAGATTTGTTATTATTAAGGTTTAAGAATTGTTTTATATAAAATATATATCTTTTTCTAACGTTAGAATTTAAAGGTGGGAAAAATTAGTAAAAAAATAATGATCAACCGGACATTGCAAATTTCATCTTATTCAAAGGTTCTAATTATCTACTTAGCACACATACATTGTCCAATTCTTGGGCCCACACTAGAGTTTTCGTGCTCTTAAAATAAGAATTTATTGAAGGTCTTTAAATGGGCCCTATTCAATCATATTACCAAGGCATGATTGTTTCCTTATATGTTGTGTGCTTATCTTGTGTGTTTTTCTCTTTAGAAAAAATATTCATATTCATATGCTTTGCAGAGATTACTTTAGTGGCGAATATTCACCAATGGCAAATTTTTCATGTCGGCGATTTGGGAAATGGCAAATATTTTGTACCAACTGGGGGTGGCCATGTCGCGAGAACATTATCAATTTCCATCAAAGCCATGGCCCGATCGCCATATGTTTTTTGCAATTAAATGTTTCTATGCGATGATTTCGCGAATAATTGATATGGTGGACACACGGTAAATTTAATTTTTTCGCCTACACTCTCCGAGGTTTCCTTAATAGATGATCATAATTCGCCTATAGGCATGTGAAGATTTGTTAGCCAGGAGGACCCAATTCACCTGACATTTTGTCGACGCGTGTCTCCATTCACCCCAACTTTCGCCAACTATATTGTATTTGCCAATTATTTGGATGACCTATAATCACCTCGAAAATTACATAAGTCATGTTATAGTTACGCGAGATTCGCCAAATATTTGTATACCATATAAAATTCCTGCGGAATTCGCCATTTAAGGATTGGTATAAATACATGCAAAGATCGGATCTATCTCAACACAATCTGGTGGGTTCTAGGCTCTGAATTTTGATCAATAACAGAGTTTTAGACCAAGGAAAATCATTGTTGTTGACTGCATTGGCGACTGCTAGTGACCTAAAGGTGAGCAATCATATTTTTGAAGTGTTATAATATATTTCTAGATTTATCTATATTTGTTTGCATTGTTGAGTTCATTTTTATTCAGTGGCGACCCATCAGTGTCAAGTAGTCAGGACTCAGGGGGAACATTCAGACCCCAAACATCTAGATTGTAGGTCGTAGGGCCAATGAAACATATATTATACATTATAGTCTATTATTGCTTCTTCAATAAATTGATATTTTTTTGGTAGCCTTTATTTCATTGGACATGTCGAATAGGAAGAGGGATAGGAAATCTAAATGTGGGGAAGGCCATGAGAGGCCAACAAAAAGAACATTGTCTTCGTACTTTGGCATTGGAAAATATTGTGGTGAAAATCGGGAGTGTACATCATCACAAGTACAAGTACAAAATTCGCCACCTACACCACATGTTGAAGATAGCGGCAAACCTGATATCTCAGATCAGGATGATCCTGAAGAAGATTATCTGATAGATGCCCAAGTTAGCCAGAATGATATAATCAACTTGAGTGATAATGCCATTGATGATAATGCACGGAAGGGGAAAAGAAAAGACATATCAAAAAAGGGTGAACCACAATAAAAAAAGGATCAGGAGTGGGATATGTCAATGAGGAATTTTCAAATTAATTGGGCATCAAAGTATCCATTCATTGAACTAGTGGAGAATCCAATTAAAGGTGAGCCTCCAATAGAATGCAGGTGTAAGATTTGCAATTGGAAACATAACAAGGAAATAAGGTTGTAGCTAAAATTTGACACCATAGAAAAGCATATGGGTAAAGTTTATGAAAAATATCAGTGATGAGATGGAAAACAAAGGAGGAATGTAAGCATGTGAGGAATGCCGAAGAGTATTATTTTCATGAGAAAATACAGACGAAGCCTGCTAAAGTTAAAGGTTCTATTGAAGCTAGTTTTGGAAAAGAAATGCAAATAGAACAACTAGGAAAAGTTGTTTAGTTAAGCGTTATTTTTTATATTTTGAGTAGAGGGCGTGCTATGACAGATTTCCCATCAATTAGTGGTTTATTACACTTTTTAAAAGTTCCTAGCTATCCTAATAGACACTGGTCAGTAAACAGTGGATGGGAATGGGCAAGTTGTCTTGCTGAGGTTGAAAAAGAAGATGTAAAGGAAAAAATAAGAGAGTCAAACTTTATTGTATTTTCTTTAGACAAAGTTATGGCAGTAGACAATACTTCATGGGTATGCATGCATGTTTATACTATAGAGAATCATACCCACCAACCTCATCTACTACCTGTTGCTAAAATGAAGGAGAGTGCGACAACAGAAAATTTATTTCAACTAGTAAAGAGAAGTTTAATTGAATATGGAGGTATGGATGACATGACGGTAGCCGAAAAATTGGTTTGTGTTGGAGCAGATGGAGCTTTAGTAATGCAAGGTCACATGAATGGTCTTTCTACAAAGATTGAAACTTCTTTTGCACCATACATTACTGCAATTCACTGCATGGATCATAGAATGAATCTAGCTTTTGGAATTCTGAGCAAGTTTTCTTCAGTTAAAAAAATGAAATTTTAATCAGAGAGCTCTACTCACACTTTTGTCGAAGTTCCAAGCGATTTATGGAATTTCAACACTTTGCTGATGGAATAATTGATGGGAACAAGCTTCTCAAGGATAATGATACTAGATGGATCTCTTTGGATGGTCCAGCGCATCGAGTGTTTTCACAATATCCATCCTTGATTGGACTATTTCACACAACTCGCGATGAATCAGATCAACTGAAATTTCCTAACCTTCTTCGAAGGTTAAGTAATTTAGAGACACTCTTAACTTTAGCAGCTCTTCTTCCCATGCTACAGAAAATGAGGAATATTATGAAGACTGCCCAAAAAAGAGCTCTGTATATTGCAGAATATGCTACGCTATGTAAGATGACATGCATGACCCTCGACAATCTCTGTCGAAATCAACAAACACTATCTGATGAAAAATTTGTTAAGTGGCAGACACTCACAAATTTGAACAATCCTGATAACTTTATACAAATCAGTGTAGAAGGGGAGGTATGTGCCAATGTATGGGGATTTGAGATACCAATGCACTTCTATGCCACAGTTGACCCCAAGGAACTACTAAAGCACCCCAGGAAGCAACTAGCAAGAGTTACAAGGGAAGATTTCGACAAGATTGTTGAAATTGTAACTACTTCTGTGAAGAAAATAGTATATGATCTTTCCTCACAAATTAGAAGCAGATTCCCTCCTGACAACCTTCTTGAAGCCATGTCTACTGTGTTTCCTCATTGTTGGAGCCTCATCATTGCATCTAATTTTTGAAGTAAGCTACTGATTTTGATAAAAACAATTTTGCATATCCAGAGAATTGAATGGAGTAACTATAAATGGATTATTAGACGAAACTCATCTTTGAGAGAAATCATCTCATTTTGCATACACTATGAGAGAACAATATGGCAAAATGGAGAACCCCAGTGAAGAGGGATCACTAACAAGGCTTTGGAAAATTATAGCTGAGAACGCAACATTGTGTGATTCAATGCCAAAATATTTGAAGCTTGTTGATTTATGTCTTACCATGATATTGGGTTCGGTGGAAGATGAGAGAGTTTTCAGTGCTTGGGGGTTCCTAAAATCAAAGCTAAGAAACAAACTAGACAAAAATTTGGAAAATTGCTTGGAGCTCTATACATCTCGGTATGATGTCCACACTTTTCCTTACGATAGGGCACTACAAATATGGAGGTCCAAATGTGAAAGAAGAGGTTTAGGCAACACTTCAAACCAAAGTGTCAGTGAGACTATTGACTCGTGTACTAGACCTATTGGTAGCATTCAGATGCAATTAATCAAAGGGATGCAGACTCAGAGTGAAGAAACCACAGACAAGAATCAAGAAAGCTCTGAATTTGATGAGGATGAATGGCAATTGTAAGTGATTGGTATTTATTAATCTTATTATTGTATCTCATCATTCATATCACAAAAGTATATTACTTTTTGCAATTAGAATTTAATATTGATTTGTAATTGTATTTTTCAACTTTCTATTTCCATATTTAAAATAGCATAATTAAAAAAGACCATAATCTGCTTATTGATACGAAGATGTTTATTGTTTATTTAGACATGTTTGAGTCTCAAATTTGTGTGATACATTTCAAAATCATATGATACAATTCATTAAATAGTAATACACATGTCGAGAACTTATATTTTCATTGATTCTTTCAAAATATAGCCATATGATACAATTCATTCAATAGTAATACACCAATCTATGTGATTCTCCATGCAAATTCCAAAAGTGAATACAAAGTTTTAGAACCCTTTGCAAATGACCTTGAATTCCCTCTTATAGAAACAAGAGAGCAACAATAGCTTCTGTGTGATTCTCCAATGTCCATGCAAAAGTGAATACAAAGTTTCAAAACCCTTTGCAAATGACCCTGAATTCCCTTTTATAGAAACAAGGGAGAAACAATAGCTTTCAGTCGAATTTCAAGTTTGCGACATGTGAAGACTCAACATCAAAATAAAAAACTAAGTACAAATTTATATGGCCATCACAGGTCGTATTAGCAATTTAACATCTGCTACATGTCTGATGTCTCCTGTTCAAAAAAAAGAGTTCAAAATTAAATATTAATTCACCCCATGGCAAATTAAATACAGATAATAGCAGTGCCTAAAACCTAGTAATCAAAAATAGAGAAATGCATAAATGTTAAAGCAAGGGAGAATTTTAGAATACAAATTTACTGGCTAAAGTTTTTCATTGTGCATCATAGATTCATAGGCTAGATTAGAAAAAAAGCAATAGCGAGTGCTAGTTTTCTCCTATTCACAAAACAGAGTTATTTCAAGCGATGCCAAATTCCAAACAGAAAAAACATAAAACCTTGAAATTAAGAGTAAAAGAAGAAAATTGTGCAATACATACTATGATTCTTAAGATTTTTGTGCCAGATTTTGTAGGGTGCTCCACTCTTTGTCTGATGGAAGGTCAATATTCTATAAACTATGGAAATTCAACTGCAACTTCGTCAACATTCCATACTTAGAAAATTTACTTGACATCAATGTTTCATCCAATACTGAATTTAAAGTTGTAAATGGTTGGATGAATTCAAGAAAGATTTGAGGAGTTGTGTCCTTAGGAAGCAAGTCTAAATCAGACCTCATTTTTATCTCCATGCTTTTTTTGTAAGCTTCTTTTCCAATGAATTTATTTGATGGGTCAACGGTCTTAGGCAAACCAAGTTTAATCAAATTATTTTTCTTTTCTTGTAGCTTCAATATACTTTTTCCACAATTTTCCATAACTTCTGATGTTTCCCTTAGTTTCTTACATTTTTGAATGATAGATGATGTCTTAACCGTGGCATCAATGCAGCTCTTAATTCTCTTGGATGCCAAGTAGTTGTCACTGGAACTGTAGACTACTTGTAGAATTTTTTTTGCCATATCCTCTTTTGAATATACATGCATGCTCTTCTCAAAGTGCCCTTTGATTTTCATATAAATTACTCTCAAAATTTCATTCAATTCAAACCATTCACACAACTTGTCACTCCTCTGCATTATTTGCTGCCAAATATTTTCTTGTATATACTTCGTTGAATTTTTCATATTATCTTTTAATCTATCCTCCAAAGTTTTTATTTTATCATTTGCATTGTGCAGGTCTTCTTTCCTTTGTGCACATTTTTTTCTTTCTTCCTCTACTTCCTCTTGCAAATGTTTTTCTTTTTCCTTCCCACAATCCAATAGGTCCTGTATTTTTCTCATTTTGGCAGCAACAGACTCATAAATTTTGTATAATTTTTCAAAACTAGCTCCTTCCTAATCAATTTTTTTACTACTTTTAGCTAGTTTTTCTATCAGGTTCTTCAATTCTGCATCCATCTTCTCCTACTCGTCAATTTCTACTGCAGAGCCCAAAAATTTTATCCTTTTCTGTAGATCATTGCACTTTTTATCTACTGCTTTCCTCCTTGATTTTTTCGTTTGCTAGGTCTACCTGTAACATTTCTATTTGTTTCTCCAGTTTATTTTTGTCTCTCCACCTTTAGCAGTGAAGTGTAGATCACTTCATTAGTCCTTTTTAACACATTAATTTTGTCCACATTATGTACTTTGGAAAAATCCATTTGGATGGTGTTAACTTGAAATTCAAAGGGATCTATCTGACTTTGTGATGGATTTTTATCTTTAGTTGGGGCTGGGGGCATAACAACCATCAACTCCATCATATCTATCTGTGGGTCATATGTTGGAAATACCTTGTTCCTTGCAGGCTATTCATCTAAAATTTCAGTCAAGGAAACCCTATGAAATGCTTTCTTTTTTTCTTTATTTGATTTTGTTGTGTGTTCATATTTTTCATAGTCATCACAAAATTGAAAATTTGGGCTTGCTGAAGCAATTAAATATTTGAAAGGTCACATAGGAATACCAGAGGCTCCAGTTCCACTTATTCCTATTGTTTTAACTAATGCTTGAATAGGATTACCAACAAAAATTCTTGATCCTGTCCCACTCCCACTGAACCTTTCATGTGTAGTTTTCATAATATTTTTAGGTGTGTGATTTGAAGCTGCAAATGATTATTTTGTAGTGTCAGTGACACTTGATATAGTATTACGAATAGTATGAGTATCTACCACTAGTGGCCTCTTGCAAGAGATATTTTGTTGTAGCCCTTGTCCAACAACAAGATAACTAGTATCAGCAGTAGTACCGATGCCAACCCCACCAATCACAACATCACTTGACTGAACAATAATGGGAATGCTATTCCTAGATTCTCCACCTGTGGCAGTGGCACTTGATTCACCACTAATGGGAATACCATGATGTGGTAGTGGTGTTTGTGGATTTGAACCTGAAACAAATGTAGGTGGACCCTGAGGGTAATGAGTAGTACCTATCCATGATGAATCTGAAGAATCAAGTCCAATGACTAGTTTAACAAGAGCTTTTGATTTTGACTCTGATGGAAGTTGTACCTGAAGTGGATACCAAATGCCCTCTCCTCTGGCACCTAGACCACCACCTTCAAAACCCATTTTTTCTACAATGCTTGCCCCTTTTCTATATTTGTCTTTCATGGACTCATTGACTACACCTAATGTTTTAGGGACTATAGTTAGTAGTTTTTGGATCAAGCTCAACCTCATACTCATCATCATCTTTACTCTTGTCATATGATGTTGTGGGATGCTCCATATTCCACAATTTTCTAAACTCTCCATCCTCGTTGATGGTCTCAAATTCTACACTGGTCTTTGGTTCACTGAGATTCTTCCTCATAGTCCAAAATCATTTATATTGGTTTGAGTCTAAAAAATCTCTTTACATTCTTGCAGAATTGATTTGGGAATATATTTCTTAGATGGATTAGCATATTTTTGGTAGAAATTGTAGGACCTCCTATTTTGGATGCCCTGGTCCTCCTTTGTTGTCCTCTGTGTGTGCAATGCCATAATTTGTGATGAAATGTTTTCTGTTGAAATGTTATTGTCAGCTGCAATTTTCTCCATCTCTTTTTTAACCTCATCCCAGGAGTCCATGTTTCTAATCTTTTCTAGCAATGGTTTACTTTCATGTTGACATAACGCTGAAGAGTTCCCATTTTTCTTAAGCCTTGCTTGAACTACACCGATTGGATCATACTGCCAGAGACCCTCATCACCGAAGTTAAAAACTATAAAAAAAGCATGTGCCACATTGAATGCTTTTCTCTCAAATGTGAACCTTCCACATGAGAAACGCAAGGAAGGAAATATGCTCTTCTTTTGCTGACCATGGAAGTGCCTATCTATGCTCTCCAATTGTCATACATACTCCAATGCAAATACCCTCTCTGTCACATGTATTGGAAGTCTGTATGGTTTTATTGCCGATCCATAAAACCTTAACATGGTGAATTCTTCCATGAAGAACCAGTCAACCAATTCTATTTGACTTCCGAGTTGAACGTAATCTCTACAAGACACAGGCAACCTAGGCATTGGAGTGCTTGTAATTTCATTATACATTAGTGCCAAAAAGAAGTCTACAAAATGGTTGTAGTTCTTTCTGTTATCATGCATCCTTATCTTTGGTGTCCATTCATATATTGGACACATTGTTCTCTTCCCAGTCTTCTCATCAATCTTATAGTTCACAATTTGAAGCTTGTTGGTCTCGAATATTGCACGATACTTTGATAGAAAGAGATAGCACAAGTAGGATGAGAACCTAAATGTCTTACAGGAACCTTTTTTGATCATTAGTAATTGTTTTTGCATGGATTAAACAATGTGCTCAATAAAATTATATCTTACTGGCTGACCTACACAGTGGATATTATAAATCATTTCAAGAAGGATTGCACCCACTTCCCTATCATTTTCCAATCCAAGGCAAAACGACAGCAAGGAAATAGTATCCCCAACCCATGGAACAAAAATGTTAGAATCATAAGGAGGCTTATGATTCTGATCTAGCACAATACCAGTACCACTCTTTATTAGAGCTTTGATAAATGAATCTCTGTGACTTGGATCGAGACTCTCATAATTCCCTGCCAACTTTCCAAGGTCAATTTGGACATTTGAGTTTTGGGCTTCAAATCCTAGGTTCAATAAACAAGCAAATTGTCCCTCATTAATGGATAGAATTTCCTCTTTTGTATTTTTATTGACAATTGCTTTTTTATCTTCATCATAATTTTTGGTGCAGACCATGACAAAGTTAGGGAAAGGGAATACTTTAGGTAACACCATGCTTCCCAATCTAGCATCCTACGATGCGATTTTATATGTTCTTTGTTTTAACATTGGGTTGAAAATAGTAAATTTTGCCCTGCATGCATCTGCCACCTTAATAGACAATGCATATCTAATATGAATGATATGCTTTTAACCATGGATAGCAGGGTCATAAATATCATCGTATTCATCAATGAAACTTGGTATTTTAACCACTTCAGTTAGGTACATTTTTTTTTCACTTGGCTTCCTGTTGAACTACTGCTTCCCGTTTTCCCCATCGTTATTATTCTTAATAATTTAAAATAATGATAGATAAAAACCTAAAAATGATAACCCTCAAATTGGACCATGAGATTAAAAAAGCAAAAAAGGAGGGATGTAGGTGGTCTATATTTTACCCAAAACTTCTATTTCACTAGATTGGCGCAAACAGTCTCTATTGCAACTTGCATTCCTCAATATAGTAGTTTCTTTTGAATCTCCCTCGATTTACAGGTTTTTCCATGAAATGAAATACGATTATGATTTATGAGTCTCTTATTTTGAAAACTCTGAAAAGTACAAAAGTAATACCTAAAGGGCAAAATATCTAGAATCATGTTGTAATTTTATTAATTATTATTAATAGCTATTTGATGTTGAAGGACAAAACATTCATTACTTCAGTATAAATTCTCAGGGCATTAAATGTAAAATGTTCAATTTCAGGCGAAGTTCTCACAAATGTTTTCACTTCCCACATTCGGGCTGAAATCCACCCTAAGTTGTTGATCTTTGCTCATCCAACGAAAGATGGTACCTGTTGTCAGATGTTGTGGGTCCCATGAATTCTGCCATTTTTTAGGCATGTCACCATACTCGTGTGACTTTACAGGTTTATTTTTTAAGTCTGTTTAATCATTTTAAACTTCCACCTAAAAAAGAGCTTTATAGACTTAATTATATTTAATTAAATTTAAAATGTTTCAATTCCGGGTGAAGTTCTCACAAATGTGTTCACTTGTCACATTCAGGGCAAAATCCACCCTAAGCCATTGATCTTTGCTCATCCAACGGACGAAGCCACCTATTGTCAGTTGTCGTGGGTCCCATGACTTCTGCTAGTTTTTCAGGCATGTCACCATACTCGCGTCACTTTTCGGGTCTGTTTTTAAAGTCTATTTAATCATTTTAAATTTCCGCTTGAAAAAGAGCTTTATAGACTTAATTATATTTAATTAAATTTAAAATATTCTATTTTGGGTGAAGTTCTCACAAATGTGTTTACTTCCCACATTCGGGCCGAAATCCACCCTAAGTCGTTGATCTTGTTCATCCAATGGACGATGGTACCTATTTTTATATGTCATGGGTCCCATGACTTCTGCCATTTTTCGAGCACGTCACCATACTTGTGTCACTTTTTGGGTTTGTTTTTTAAGTCTGTTTAATTATTTTTAACTTCCACCCGAAAAAGAGCTTTATAGACTTAATTATATTTAATTAAATTTAAAGTGTTCAATTGCAGGTGAAGTTCTCACAAATGTGTTCACTTCCCACATTTGGGCCGAATTCCACCCTAAGCCGTTGATCTTTTCTCATCCAATGGATGATGGTATCTATTGTTAGATTTCGTGGGTCCCATGACTTTTGCCATTGTTTTGGCACATCAACATACTCATGTAACTTTTTGGGTTTGTTTTTTAAGTCTATTTAATCATTTTAAACTTCCACCCGAAAAGAGCTTTATAGACTTAATTATATTTAATAAAATTTAAAATGTTCAATTTTAGGCAAAGTTCTCACAAATTTGTTCACTTCCCACATTTGGGCCGAAATCCACCCTAAGTCGCTGATCTTTGCTCATCCAACAGATGATGGTACTTGTTGAGTGTTGTCAGATGTCATTGGTCCCATAATAAGAGACATTTAAATTTTAAAGATGTGCAATAGTTTGAGATAACTATTAAATATAATGTTAATATTATTTGTAAAAATTTGAAATTCAAAAATAGTATAAAACATGAAACTTAGTTTCTAGAACAAAAAAAATAATTAAATAAAAATATAAATATTGATATACAATATGAAAGGTAAAAGTTTAATATAAAAAAGAAAACATTCAATATTAAATCTAAAATATTAATTTAAAGTTTAACAAAATTCTTTAAAAATATGTTTACGATATATAATTTTAAAAAATAGTTTAAAAATATATATAAAAATTCAACATAAATTTATTGTATTAATTTAAAGTTTAACAAAATTCTTTAAAAATATGTTTACGATATATAATTTAAAAAAATAGTTTAAAAATATATATAAAACTTCAACATAAATTTAGTGTAATATAAATTTTAATTTAATAAATAAATAAAGACTAAAAATATATATAAAAGTTCAACATAAATTTAGTTTAATATAAATTTTAATTTAATATAATTAAAATAAGTAAATTTAATATAAGTAAGTTGGATTTTTAGTTCAAATCTTAACTATATATTTATTAAATTATAATCAACCATAATCAATGTACAAATAATTAATGGAACAAACTGAATATTTTTTTTAATATATTAAATAGAGGAAGAAGCATTACATAAAAAAGATCACACTATTAAATTTATTTCCATTGTTTAACAAATAAGTAAAATAACGAAGCTCATATACAAAAAGCATTTGAAGAAAATTAATTAATAAAAAAGAAATAGAATTATAGAAAGCATTTTTATATCCATAAGACTCTAAGAGGCAAACTGAAACAAACTAGAATATGAAAAATTATCATTAATATTTATGCTTTGGAAATTTACAATTTTTATGTCTGAGACTTGAGTCCCTCAAAAACTTAAAAGCCAAAATGAGTGAGCCACTGAGCCTATTAGGTTTCGAGGACATAGGTAAAAAACCTACTAGGGGCGCAGGGGGGTAGGGCTAGGGCACAGGTAGTGGATGGTTTAAAACTTTTCCCTACGAATCTGGCCCTCCTTCCATTTATAATTCTTCAGACAACATAAGATGAAAGAATTCTTCAATCCACATGTAGTTTGGAAAGTTGTCCAAGAGCAACCATTTTCAGAGGAAGTCCCTGCCAATCCACACCCATTTCCTATGACATGTCAAGTGCTCTGCATTTAGGTTCAGGAGAAATGGTTGCCTAGCCATTGGCACTGTTTGGTCAGGGAGGAGAAGCTTGGATAATTCACTCATCCAAGGGATCCCCACCCCTACTTCTCTAAGGATGACAACAGTAATGTTGTCTCCGAGGAAGTCTTCCTTAAAAACCTTCCTCAACAGCATCAACATACTCACCTTGTCTCCTTTGAGGTCCAGAAGAGACACTGAGAACTGGGATGTAATGTCCATGTTAACACAGTATCTATTTTCATTTTGTAGAAACTCTCTACCCAACACCTTCCGCACAGCCTCATTGGTGAACGACCCAACCTCTTTGCAGATTGATTGGAGGGTTGGGTCTCTAATGGAGCCTAGAAAGGCCCTCTCGTCCTTTGCAGAAATGCTTCTCAAGTGGATGGGAGTGTCCATCTTGAGAAAATAGAGTAACAAATTAAACAACCTGACCCTATAAACCTAAACTAGTGGAAGAATTTAAATATCGTGAACTCCGACGATTTATCTGCCAAATAGAAAAGGCTAATTGAAGATGAAAGAAGTAGAGATCGTATATAAATAGTTGAAGCTCTTGATTATAATAATTACTTCTCTAACCGTATTAATTGCTTTAAATTTTTTTAAATCTCTCATATCTCTATAAATCTTTCCCATAAATGCACTATTGTGCGAAAATGGAAACAACCATAAACTAGTACCAAGTTGGCAAGTATCACATTGGAAGTAATGGGGATAGAGTGGATTGCAATAAAGTGAATAGATATATATTAAATGAACAAAATTATCAATCGTGATTCGTGACATTTGATATGTGTCTATTGAATCCAATTCCATTCTAGGCACTTTCTGCTGAGCTATGTTCTCTTCAAAAAATTGGGCCAAAATAAAACTCCAGCCATTGATCTATGATCATTGAATGGTAATCATTGATAGATTTTAGGTATGTGTCACCCTTCACGTGTTAAAGAGGCTGCACTTATTGATACATCGTGCAAAGTCTGGACTCAATGTGATGTACTGATGTGATGTGATGTGCGTTGTTTATTAATGGCAATGAATTCATGAAATTGCCAATATATTATATATTTTTCCATAAATAACAAAATTTTTGCCAAAACAAATTAAATAATTTTCAAGCGGTGGATAAAAATCGCCAATACATTTAAATAATTTTCCCTTCAGAGTAAATTTTTTTGCCCATATAATTATATATTTCTTCCTTTTAACAAAAAAAAATCGCCTCCCACAATATATATTTTCCCCATAGAACAAGGTATTATTAGCCAGAAATTTATGAAATTTTTGTACCCTAAAAAAAAATCGTCAATACAAAATAATTTTTTTCCCTATTTTAAAAAAGAATTTCACCGTCAATATGAAAATTTCTCCTTGAAAATAATGTCTGATTCGCTTGGATTTTACATAGTTGCCCCGGGGGGGGGGGGGGGGGGGGGGGGGTGGGGTGTTTCTTAAAGTTATCCCTGATGCTTTGGTTGAAGCTGCAAATCATTCTTTCAGAATCAAGATTTAATATGTTGAAGCTTTGTGCCATGGTCCTCTAGACGTTTTCTATTTTTTCAATGACTACCTCAAGCATGGCATCTAGCTTTGCACTAATGTGTTTGTTTCATAATTTTACATTGTATTTCACATTAAAATTTGTTGTAGGTTGTCTAAATTTTGTGTTGGAAAATATTCTAGGATATATAAATAGTTTTATAAAAATAATAATTTAAAATTTCATATTGTCACAAATTTAACATGTTCAAAAGCATATAGGTGGGTGTGAGGAGTGGTGTTCACTTGTGATGAAAAGGGTTGTATACAAAAATGAGAACATAAAAGAGCCTTATTAGAGGTGGAATGTTGATGAGACAATATAGATTTGAAAGTTAACAACATGATTTTATTATGAAAACTCTTTACTGAATAGGAAATTGGTATAAGGGATTGCACTTGACGGGTTTCTATTCTATATGTGGTGAAGGGTTAAAAACTTTTGTACGTTCTATTCTCTTTTTTAATAATTAATGTACTTTTTAGATATATTAAATGCATTTATTTATATATTGTATCGATGGTAATTATAAATAAAGTTGATAAGACGTATTTATTAATAGAGGATAAAAATAGTAAAAAAGATTCCTAATGAAGACTAAATAATTACAAAGAAGAACTCTTTTTAGGAGGTTTCAATATAGAAGAAGGCATGAATCATGCTATGAAAATTGAGTTAGAAATTCGAAAAAAGTTCTTATTCATATTTTGGGGAGAAAATTTACAAGGAAGAAAGAATCACAACCAAGAGGTTGTCATGTTAGATTTTCAAAACAACATATAAAGGAAGTTCTTGTTGTTGTACTATTTTCTTCTAAAGAGTGAAAGGTAGACTCTATTAATTCTTTCCTTGGTTTTATAAGCTATCCTATCTATTTCATGAAGAAGTGTTTTCTTTTTAAAAATCTCAATTTTATTGTACTATACATACAATGATTTTTTTCAATGGATGGTTATAATTCATGATTTTCTCAATGTGTAAACTCAGATGTATTAACATTCATCTTCCATCCATTTTTTTATCTAAATGGTGTTTCTAAACAAACCTTGGATAAATAATGTAAGTTGTAGTTTAGTCCTATTTTATACAAAGAGTTATTATAGGTTTAGAGCAATATTAGTGTACATTAGTGGAAGAAGGTAAAACTTTCAGTTTATTTCTAGCCTCACATGCATCATGAATACCAACAAAAATGTAAGTATAGGGACATGTTGCATTATTCTAGATATTTTCTTGAGTTTTTGGTAAAGTGCATCTAGTGCATTCCATGTTATATATCTTGTTATCCTTCCAAATTTTTCACATTCTTTTAAGGCTCTTTGTCATTAATTTGTGTGTTTTACATATCTTTCTTCATTTATCAATGTGACCACTATATCTACTTCATTTCTGTTGCACATACCTATATATGTGCTACTAATATTGATAGAATATGGCCTTCCTTCCATGGAGTTTTCTTTCAAACTAAAGTAGTGATCAAGTCAATCTCAATTTGTAGGCATAAAATTGTGATATCTCAAGTTGAGTTTGAATGAATCTTTGAATATCAGGTTATTATTTTCTAGCATGATGTTGATTGATCTCACTTATAGAATATTAGAACTAGCTTACAAGTACCTAGATTGGAGATACCTTGATATAAATTTTGATATTTTTGTTTAACAATTTATTATTTAAAGATAAAGAGTGTTGTCTATAGTTTGATTTGACTCCTCTGAAACCACAGGTTCTGATTGCTCCCCTACTAAGAATGTTGTCAATGATGCTAACCCTCCCTCCCCCATGAAAAACCCTCTCTCCACTAAGCCCCCAAGCTCTATCATAGTCCTCACCAAGCTTGTGAAGGATATGCAGATGATGTGCAAAGGTAGGATGACCTACTCAAGTGGCTTTTCGGGTAGATGCATGTTGCTATTATGAAGATTAATAGGTTGGAGGCACTTGTTGAAGTTGAAGCTAAGGATAATACTTGGGTTGCGGGTGCCAATGAGGACAGAGTCTCGAAGGCATCTAATGATTTCATTGGTATTATGGAGAACTGTGATGAGATGAAAGGGAGAGTTGAAGATTTGGATGCTAAGATGAAAATAACTAGAAGAAAAGATGAGTTGGAAAAAGTTTGGCATGCCCAAGAGGCCCTTAATTCTAAATTTGAGGTGGGTAACTTGGCATATAAGAATGCAGAAAATTTGCACCACTCCACTCTATAAGCTATTCAAACCATTCAGGCTAAACTCAACAGGAAAAGAGAGAAGAAGCACAAGTGGGCGGAGGCCATGATTGTTGGTGCTGGTCCTTTAGAGTCTATGGTGAAAGTCACCTCCAATTCAGCTCTGGTTTCTTTTGGCTTTGGGTTCAGGTCCTCTATAAAGGTGTCATTTTCTAATAAAGTTTTAATCTTATGCTAAGATTGGTAGGATAAAAGTTCCCCCATGTAGTTGGCCATCCCTTTGTTTTTTTCATGGGTGGTTTTTCTATTTTTTATGGTCTCTGTGTTTTGTTCCTGGTTTTGTTATGGCTGGTCTTTTAGTTTTTGTGCTAGTTCTCAAGTGACCTTGCTAGTTTTTTGGTAGGTTTTAGTGGGGGATTTTATACTAGCTATACATGCCTCATGCATCCCAGGTGTCACTTCATGGATATATAATGGTACGGGCTTGTCCTACAATTATTACTCAAAACATTCAAGAGTCTAAAATCCTACAATAAAAACCAATACCATTACCAAGTCTCTATAAACATATCATGTTCTTAGAGGAAAATACAATTGTAGGGTATCTCTCAGTCATCCAGCTCATTTATCCTTCAAAAAAAGTAAATACATGGCCACTAGTTGACCTTAGACTATCCAGGCTACCTACCCAATTTGCATCAACAAATCATTGTATGTCTAATGAATTGATGACATCTTTAATATTGTGATAAATTAAACAGTAATTAGAAGTACCTCAAAAATTTCTAAACACCATTTAAACAAAATTCTAATGATCTCTATAGGGATTAGACACGAACCTGCTTAGAACTTCAAATGCTTGCTCTATATCTAGTATAGTGCAAACCATTGGATATATAAGACTACCAATTCTTTATCAAAATTATGACACATGTCTAAACTCAACGTAATATCTATTCAGAATAGAATACTATCTAATTAGCAATTCATATTAAACCTTTACAAAATGAAATCACCATACTTACTAAACCTCAACCAAAATTAAATTCTATGAACCCAATCTCTATTGATCTCCATCCTAAGAATACAGTTTATAACCCTCAAATATTTTATATTAAATGTGCCAAAAAAAAATAAAAATAAAAATTTAAGATCATTAATCATTATTGTACTGTTACTAATAAATAAAATGTCACCGACATATAAGAAAATAATTATTATTTGATGATCAATAACCTTAACATAAACATAATGATATTCTTCGCTCGCTCGTAAGATAAAAGTGTTGTCTAATTCCTATAAAATTAAATGGATTTGTCATGGGCAGGAAGATTCGACGGTAGTAGAAATTAACAAACGTAGTATAGTAAATACGATTCACAACTCAATTAAAATAAAATTAAAGCCACCTTGAATTACTTGGGAAAGAATCTGTAATTTATTTTATTATGTACAACATCTAGGATCTGGAATATTGCCTTGACAGTTAGGACATGACCTTAACTGTTGCACAATTTGGACCAAATTATCGACTGCATCTGAAGTATATTCTCTACAATTTTATTATTTCATTCAAATTTATAATTCCTACAATTTTATGATCAAAATAAAAGAAAATTTCTGCATAAAAAATTAAAATTTGAGAAAAAAAATAACAAAATAACTATTCAAATAAATAATATTTAATAAAATAACTTAGCTCAATTTATTTATATCTTTTACTTAGATTTAATGATTTTAACACACTATTTTAATTATAAAAACATAAACTTTTTAATAAAGAATATCACATATACCACTATCAATTATCAAACTACAAAATCTTCTTAACTATTATCAATTTTCAAATATTGAACAACAATATTGAATATTATAGTTTTTATTTATATGCAAGATAATAATAAAATATACCTTATTGTATAAGGTCGACAATTCAAACATAGAAAATGTCAAAGAAAAAATACTTTCCACAATAAAATTGTAATTTTAATATTTGGTTACAAAATATTTTGTCTCTTCTGGGCTAGATTTCTTAAAATAAGAGCATAATTGAAACCCCAAAAGTCCCTTTGCCACCTTGTTGATGTGTCATTGATTTACTTTGAATATCACCATTATTGAGGGAATTTCAATATTGGTATATTCAAATGCCTGGACCTTACCATTAATCTCTATAAATATGATATATTTTGTTATACATATTCTCAAGTAAACAAAATAAGCTTTTAACTTGAAATTCATTCTTGCAGTTAGTATGGTGACACCTCCTATAAACAAAGATTGAGGTATATCAAATTAAAAATAACTTTAAAATCCTAAGATAAGCATGAGGTAGTATCATCAAATTGTCATCTTACATTTCACAATGGGATGGAACAAATGTAAACAAAGGGGAAAATGTTGTTATCAACAAGGCACATGTTATATGTTATAAGCTATAACACATAGGTGGGCATATGCTAAGATAGAAAATGATTTTGTTAATGTGAGGACATATAATGAACAATAAAGACATTGTCTATCATACAATTGGATGTCAATTGGAGGCACACTTAACACAGGGAGCATAATGGTTCTAACAATACTTGTCTTGAAAAAAAAAACATAAAGGAACATAAATGCAACAACAAAAATGACACGTAAACAAAATTTGAAAATTCATTAAAATAGTAACTCAACAAACACTATTCAGATCAATAGAACAATATTAGTAAGTGAAGGGACAAATATAAATGGTGAATTGATGATATAAAGAGATAAAGTGATGTAGCCTACTAATAAATGACACAAGATACATGAAAATGCAACTTAATGAACCATGGCTAAAACAACAAGACACCAAAGCAATATAATGGAAAGTGAATCTTGATTCCCAACAATACACTTAGGAAAAAATGGGTGATGAAAATAATAGAACCATGACTAGCTCACCTTTGAACACAAAAAATATTACAAAAAAAATATCTCAAGGGTGGAGATTTTAAGGTGTGTAATAACAAGTCCCATCAATTTATTGTAATTATTATGGTTGGGTTATAAAGACTTTACCTTTAAAATTTAATCCTTTCAAATATTGTACTTATCATAAGCTTCACTTTCTCTTTGAAGACATTCATTCAAGGGTGAATCACATTCGAACTCCATTTCACCAAAAGACTTCTAAACCAAATCCTCATAAAGGAAGAACTTAAACTTTAATGGTGAATCACATTCAAATTTAATTTGACCAAAGAACTTCTAAACCAAATCCTCATTTAAAAAAAATTAAACTTCAATATATTAATTTTTTTTAAAATTTATCCACCCTTCCATTTTTGTTTTTTCTTCAATCATCCCTTTATAATGGATATAAACTATTTTTTTTAATAAATTTGTAATTCTTAACAAAATAAAAAAGGTCAAAACTAAAATTTTAGGTCAAACCAGAAATGCAATCTAAAAGAAATTCAAATAGCTCTCTTAAGCCACACTAATTAAATGCTGCAGACGACCAAGTCTCTTTGCCGCCTCTTGAAATGCTGCAGTTCAACGCGCCATTGTTTTACTTTGAATATCGCCCTAACTGAACATTTTTAAATTTTGACCTATTCAAACACACTCACACTCTGCTGTCTATCTCTATAAATACGATTTACCTTGTTTATCCATCACCATTCTCGATCTTCACTCTCTATCTCGCTAAACATTCACTCGGCTCTTCTCTCTTCATTTGTAAACCAAAACATCAATATTTATTCTTACAATTAGTATGGTGTGCCTGCTACAACAGGTGCGTTAAAGTTTCTATCCGACCGAAGCTATAATACACATTATAATGTATATTTGTTACTCAAAATATTGTATTGGGGTATATGAATTTTTATATAATATATAATATTTCTAATATAAAAATTCAAAGGAAAATTAAGAAAAATATGGTGAAACGGGGCATTGCAAATTTTGTCTTTTTCAAAAGTTCGAATAATCTACATAGCACACATAGCCAATTTAACTCTAAATGTTAATGAAGCCAAGGCAAGAGTTGATAGAACTTCAACAAAACCATGTGAAGACATTTTGCTTCATAATAGTGTTGACAATAAATTGTACATTGTTCAATTCTTGGTTTCTCTTTAGAGCTTTAGTGCTCTTACAATAATAATTTAATCGAGACCATTGAATAGATCCTATTCAATCACATTAGCAACGTATGATTGTTCCTTTGTTTGTTTTCCCTTTGTAAAATATCCATAGCCATATACTTTGCTTGAAACATCAAATCATTCTGTGGGAACCAAGATTTAATATGTTCAAGTCCCCTACACTTTTTCTATGTTTTCAATGGAATACTACAAATACGACAACTATCTTGGGTACCTCTTTCATGGGAAAATGGTCCTCAATAGTATAGCTAGACATTTTTGCTAATTGATAGTAGTTAGTCATTTGAGTTTCATCTCCATTCTTAGTACTAACGTTCTACATTCTTAATTGGTAGTTAGCTAATATAAATATTTATTAGAGAGGAATTATTCACAAACTCTTTTCCTTACATATTCCATGAAATTATCTCCTAAAATTTCCATAACCTTAATTATCACATTCTTCTTACCATTAAGGGGATGAAAAAATTATATTTTTATCATGTATGTGTTTCCCAACCTTGGAAATTATAAAATCTATTATATCTTCATTGTGTGTTTGGTATCATTGAAACATCATTTATACTTGAAATCATTTAGCTTCCACTTCAACTGAACTCCTACCATCGTATCCATATTGTCCATCCTACTATCTCTCTTGACTTTATATGAATTTTTTTCACAAATAATCCCCTTCAGATTATTTATTTTTATAAAAATACTTTCCAATATTTTAGTGAACACTCTATCAATAATATGCTTAGGATTGTATTACATTTTCTTATACAATTTCATTCCATAACCTTTCACCATCATAGCCACAAGATCAAAACATTCCCTTACTAATATAGTGATGTTCTTAAGTTCAAATTGGTAATTGGTAATACAATTTGTTGAATCATATCACCCATCAATAGATACTTGTTGATACAAGGAAAACCTCGTAATACAATAGAAGAGGGACACCTCAGCATTAAGAATTCATAGGCCATAAACAACAAAGAATGAGAGATGTCGCAAATCAAAACTAAATTGTAAGGCTTTGGAGAAACACGATGTAGGATTATCAAATGATCCTCCTACATCTTACAAAGTGATGGAACACATGTAAACAAAGGGAAAATTAATATTCTCGACAAGGCAAATGTTAGTGCATTCAATATACCACTGTAGACGTATAAAAATGACCATATTCCTAAATGAATATTTAATGTTCATTTTATTCTCATTCCTCTTTTTAGTTAAATCTAATTTAATTAAATCACCCACATTATTCTATTTAATAAAATAAATTATTCAATTTATTTATTTAAATTCACTTAAGCCCTTTATATCATTTAATTGAATAAATCATTTTATTTACATTAAAGTTTATATCCCCAACTTGCAACCAAATTGAAGTAAAGAAATTTATTTTAATTAAAGCTTATTATCCCTCATCCACTTGCAAAATCCTACATCTCCTACTTGCCTCCTAAACCCCCTTCCTAAATTCTTCTAGAACCCATCTAATCCTCATCAATTAACCTAGGCCCATCAATTATCCCCTTTCCCTAAATTTGAGTAGGTCACTTCTCAAATTTGGAGTAAAGTCTTCAAAAGGCATTAAAGCCTTTATGCCTTCAACAAGATAACTTGTTGAATACCCCCAAATTTGGAAGGACTCTTACAAATTTGTCCCCAAAGTCTTCAAACCATTAATGGTTAACTAACCCTTAGTGGCATGGTTAGAGACTTTTTGACTAAACCAACCCTCTTCTAACCCAGGGGTCTCATTAAGCATTCATTGCTTTGACCATGGTTATTCTTTTAACACTTGCACAAGAGTTTACCCCTTGGGTAAAAGCTTTATCCACTGGATAACCCTAACCTAACCTTAACCCTTACCTTCTAAGGTAACCATGAGGTCTTCTCAAGCATTTAATGCTTCTTACCTCTCCTCTCAAGCAGTCTTATGTTGACAATTGTCACCATTTCATTGGTGGAAATTGTAAACATGGATTGATAACTTTCAATCATGACTCTTGATAAACTCCTCCAATCTTGACCATCTATTGCGCTATTTTTCCTATAAATAGAACCCTCATTTCTCCATTTTCATATATATCCAAGCTTTTAGTATCTCATTTATGCTCAATTTTAGCATACATCTAGTCTCTCTTTGTAATAGGAATTAATCTAATAAGCATTTTAGAGCATTTCTATTATTATTATCTTAAATCATATAACTAGTATACCATGTTAGGATAGTATTGCTACTAACCATGTCATCTTATAATCCAATTTATCTCATTTGTAGAATCATGCATAAATAGAATGCATTCATGTTAAAATCAATCTAAACCATCCCTTGTTCTTGCATCCGTCATCCCTAAGTCACTTTGCTCAGTGATCTGAGAGGAGAGGCATTGGATTGAGGGACCTTGTGAGATAGAGAACCATGAAACCTACCTTGGGAAGTTGAGTCATTATTCATGCCTTCATAAATTGCACCAAGAAGTCCCATATACATTGAACTACTTTTCCCACATACATTTCTGGTGCCCACCGTGGGGCATAACCCCATTAATCAAATCGGTTTCTGAATCTAACCACTTTTGTAGGTACGCGGGAAATAGGAATCAACATGTGGGGAACATCCCTTAGTGCATCTGGTTAACATTCCAGCGCACCCGGCTCACTATTCAGCACGTGGAACTTGTTTCCTAGCACGTGCAAACCATCCCTTAGCGCATAGAATTTTAAACATTTTTCCTGTAGGTCTCGGCATGGGAACTTAACAGAGAAGTGCATTCAGAAAATAGTACAGCGCTTCCGGTCTATCTGATAGCGTGTCTCGGTTATCTTGTAGTGCGTACAGTCTTTTCTATAGCGCATCACAGACAGAAGGCAAAAAAATCAATTTGTAACCGAGATTAAATTTAGACATGTAGAAGTCCTCAAAAAGCCAAGGTTTTTCTAACTGTTTTGATTGATATTTTATAGGATTTCTGACAGTTTCTTGCAGGTTGGAGCTCATTTTTTATTTTAAGAGTTACAATAGTTTGAATTTTTTTTACTAACTTAGCTAAGTTAGTTAAAAATTTAAAGTCTTTTAATTCTTGTTTAAATAAAATTGAACTCATCTCTATCTTGGGAAAGTAAAAAGAACAACAAAAACATCTTTCTTGCTTTCTTAGGAGAAAATTTTTCATTTTGGGCTCTAAAATGAACAAGACAATCTTTTTATTTTTGCAAACAAAGAGCTTTAAAAAGATCCGCACCATCCTTTGGTGCATAAAAGGATCAATTTAAATTTTGCAAGGTAAAATAACGTCATTTGTCCAATTCAATCAAAGTTAAAGAGGGAAGTTCTTCCCCTTTTGCCGATTTTATTTTGTTGACACCACATCGAAGTTTTGCTTTGTTGACCAGGTTCCTTTACTAGATTAGAAAATCATTGCTTTGAAGGGATAAAATAAACACCATGTTTTTTTTGAGCAACATCTGCATATAGATATTACCAAATCATTGCAATAAAAGGTTAAAAAGAACACTTGTTTGCTTTGTTGCGAAAGTGGAAGGAATATGCTCTCCCCTTAACTAGGTGATCAAAAAGCCAGACCACTCTTACGCTTTTAGTGTTTATTGCATTAAATCCTTTAGTAGACCTACCTTCCTGAGGGGTTGAAAAACTCTTAAAGCCATTCTTTGGCCGGTGTGAAGGAAACGACCTAAGTGGGAAACAACTTTGATGCCAAGTGTTCCAATCCACTATAATCAAAAGTGGAAAGTGACGAAAGTCCTTTTCAATGGTTGCGTGAAGTGATTAGCCTTCCCCCAGTATCCTTGAGATACTAAAGCCTTTGTTCTAAAGGTTGGGAAGCCTCCTGAGGGAGTTTATCATTGATGGCTGAACGAGAAGCCTAATTATGAACATTAGCATAGAAACTTTGAGCCGAGTCAGTATCCAAACATTTGTAATATCATAGTGCAAGGGTGGGGAAGAATCCGCCCCCAAGATCGCTCACAATATATCTCCCAAGATAACTACTCAATTGTGAAGCAATTCACTTTGGGTTAATTTCTGGCAAAAGGAAAAAAAAATGGGCACCCCCTAGGGGGTAACAAGGCTATTTGAGCTGATGGGGTATCGAGACTAGTGGGCTATGGTATTAGTTATGACCCTTGAATAAAGAGTTTGACTGATTTGTATTTTATTGTATCTAAACTTGTTAAAACATTAGGGATTTGAACACATCCTTGTAGATTATACACTCATTGTTTAGACTAAGCAAAGTGGTTGCTTCTTTTGTGTCATGATTTCATTTATTACTTTAGAAAATCATCCACCATCATTGAAAACAAAATTCAAAAGTTATAGAAAAACCACCAAGTCAAACTATTAGGGCAGTCTAACACATAAGAGCACCTTCTTAGAGCGTAGAAACCATCCTTTAGCGCATTTGAGCTTCAATTTAGCGCTTTCAGTCTGAACTTTAGCATGTCATCAAAATAAAAAACTAACAGTTTAAACTTAGTGCTTTCTGGAAACATTCTGGTGCATTGAAGCAATAGCTTAGCACGTGGGGATCAAGAATTAGCACGTAGAGATCAATAGTTAGCGCATTGGCAACCCATATTAGGGCATAACCTTTCAGACCAAAACAAAATCAAAACAACCAGTTAGTGTGTCAGAGAGACCATCTTAGCACGTGGAGGAAATTAAGTAGCGCATTGTGTTTCTGTCTTAGCGCGTAGCAGAAACTGAAAAAATAGGGGGCAAAACAGAAGCAATTTTTGAAAAATCTGAAAACAATTCTAGGAAGCTTTTCTCCTTAGCTTGAACTTCATCAAATAGAAAATCAAAACAGAGTATCAAAAACTGTTCCCAAGGCAAGTTCTCCATAAAAAAAAGTTGCCACAATCTGAAAACTAGTCGCAAGATAAAGCACATCTCTCCTATCAAAATCAGGAAACATAATCACAAGTATCATCAGGACCTTCAATCAAACGGATTTTTATCCAAAAACACACTTGTTTTAAAACACCAAGTTGTCAAATCGAGTTTCCATAACGGGAAAGCTCTTATTCTATATCATTTCACATGCTTTGTCATGAAGGGGCATCTAAACTTTCATTTGATAAAGTAAAAATTAAGTTTCTAAAACAAGCTAACTAAATCCAAAACAAATCAAAGGAAACCATTGATCACTTGTGCATGACTAATCCTCATATTCTGAGAAGAAAGAGTATTTATCATAACACTAAGTTAAGGAAACAACAACCCAGTTCTCTGAAACTTGCAAAAAGGAATAAATTTTTATACATCAATCGCCAACTCTTCAAATCTCATCAAACATTCCTTCATCATATGTGCTTGTATCTTCAAGACAAAACAAATGAATTTGACAAGGAACCATTAAGGAGTAGAGCATTCTGTCAAAAATCAACATTCAGTTAATGCCTAAATCAAGGAGGAAAGATCAATCTAGCCTTATTCCCCAAAGTGTTCATCACTTACGATATACCTCGATTTGAACCACCAACCCCTGAGGAAAACGTCGAAGAGGAGTTTGTTCCCTTTGTCACAGAAAGTTTCTACTAGATGCTCGTTGTTACTCGCTCTCAACGAAACAAACAAAGTGAAATGCAACTAGAGTCCAACATGGATCGAAGATCATCAAATCCTTTCAAATGTCCAAATCTAGAAGACACCAAAATTTTTGAGGAACTCCTCCAAGAGTGTCAAGAAAGCGTTTCATTTCCAAAACTTGTGGAAAGACTCATGGAACATATTTAAAACAAGGTCTCAACATTATGCTTATCAAGAATGACAAAGAGAGGAGGAACTATGTGACCATGAGCAAAACATACTAGAGCAAAACATACCTGAGCAAAACTTACCTGAGCAGAATTTACTCGAGCAAAATATTCCTGACCAAAACATACCGCTTCACACACTGTTCCAAACTAGAAACAATGCGAGGGAAGAACTCTTCCCTCGACAGGCAAATGCACCTTTGATTGCCCTCACTCAACAAATGCAAATGTTGCAAAGACAAATGCAAGACATGCAACAAGGGACAACAGTATGGTATACCTTGAATGAAATTTGTCCTTATCCTTTTGATAGGCAGTTAAACATGGTACCTTTTCCCCCAAATTTAGACGTTCCCAAAGTTGACAAATATGATGGGAAAAGTGATCCCCATGATCATGTTCAGGAATTTTGTACCATGAGCCTAGAATTTGCCCATGATGACACCTATTTGATGAGGTTATTCCCAAGAAACTTGGAAGGGAAAACAATGGAATGGTTATCCAAAATCACACCTCCTATCAGATCCTTCGATGAGTTAGTCAACAAATTCATAACTCAATATTCCTACAACATTTAACATGCCATCACTAGGCTAGATGTCTGCAATACCAAACAAAAGAACAACGAAACATTCATGGTGTTCCTTTAACATTGGCGACAGATGGTCTCAAGATATTCTCAAGATGTACCTGAGAAGGAAAAGATGAAAATTTTCATTGACAATTTAAATAGCGAGATGAGTTATAGACTCAAACTCCAATGCATACCATCTTTCGCTAAATTGATTGAGAATGGCATCCAAGTAGAAGAAGCATGTGTCAAGAAAGGAACATTGAAATTTTTCAAACAAGGGACGAATTCATCCAACTCTAACTACAACAACCAAAACAACAACAACTTAGACAAATCTAGATTCTGGACCCGAAACAAAAACACTAGAAACAAAGGAGGAAACTATCCTAATGATACAAAGTCCAAACAACCATTGTTAGCTTTATCAGGAAATCCTCAAACTACAAAGAATCCAAGAGGTGTTAACCAAGGCACTAACACTTATGTACCAAATGCCAATCAAGATCATCTCAACACAAACAACACAAACAATACCCAGAGCAATAACACCAATCGAGGACCTAGTACAAACTCACGAGGTAACAACAACAACTTTACAAAACACGTCTACACACCAATAGGGAAATCATTGGAGTCAGCATTCAGAGAACTCCTAGCAAACAAAATTATCTCCTTACCAACAATCACCAACTTTGAACCACAAATCAAACCACCCTGGTGGAATGACTCACACTTTTGTGATTTTCATCGAAACAAAGGCCATCAAACAAATGATTGCATGAGACTGAAAAACATTATTCAAGACATGATTGATAGAGGCGATCTAACAGTCGATGGTCTCAAGACAAACGGTGACCATGGAGCCTTTAAGAATCCTCTTCCAAACTACAACAAGGATGGAGCTTCAACCTCAAACGATACACGTGGAGCTCGGATCAATCACATATACAATAACACCATCAATCATATATCAGTTGAGGACAATCAAGTAAACGTCATTACAATCAAATACAAGCATGAACATGAATCCGTCAACGTAACCGCCAAAGATAAATATGTCTTGAAGGGGCATACATCAACAATAAACACCATACCCAAAATTCAATATGATCTAGTCAGTCAACTATGCAAAAATCCTACTCAAATATCTATATTGGAGTTGCTAAAACTTTCCCCAAAACACAAAGACATCTTGGAACAAGCCCTATTAGAAACGAATGTACCTCAAGATCTAGATGCTAACAAATTCCAAGCCATGGTAGCTCACATGACAGGGCCTCATAACCTTACCTTTTTTGAGCATGCTAATATCTCATTGCGCCATCCACACAATAATCCACTCCACATTGAAGTCTTGGTCTATAAGCATCAAGTCAAAAGAGTATTAATAGATGGAGGAGCTGGACTCAATATCTGTACCTTGAAACTTATCTGTGCATTAGGCTTCTATGAGCAATCTATTGATCCACACAAAAAGATCACTATCAAAGCATATGATGATAAAGAAAGGTCATCCAAAGGAACATCAATGTTTCCAATTCAAGTAGGACCAGTACAAAAGGACACTATGTGCCAAGTCTTAGACATAGACCTCACATATAATATCTTATTGGGTCGACCTTAGATACATGAAATGCAAGCAGTACCTTCTACTTATCACCAGTGTGTTAAGTTCCCCTACAATGGACAGGAAATTTCTATATCAGCAAATCATAACCCATTTCAACATTATAATGCTATGGAGGCAGCCCAAGACAGCTTGGTTCCACATAATAGAGAAAAAACAAGTTCCTCAGCACCAACTATTCAACAAGAAAAGTCTAAATCACTATTTGTGGATTTCAAGTAGAAAATGAAAATCAAAGAGAAAGGCATGGGAGAATACTCTTTGGAACCTTTGTGTTTAGCCAACTTACCAAAATCGCCTACATATCATGGATTATCTACAACATCAACACATCAAGCAACATAGCCCATCACCAAGTTTGATGGTAAATTTATCCAACTTGGCACTCTAGCACATCAATCAGATGAAAAGGACATCCTTAGTTGGCTATACAAGGATGAGGAAGGAGATAGAGCAGCTACTATGGAAGTAGCTATACCAACACACTTGTATGAAAAAGGCTACTTAATCATGCAACAAATGGGATACAATGGCAAAGGACCTATCGGCAAACATCAGGAAGGCGTCACAGAACCATTAGATCCTCCTTCACAATTCAGTAACGAAAAAATAGGATTGGGCTATAAACACACTCTACCACCAAGAAAGACACCAAGCACATACCAAAAACCTCAAAAAGAAATTCGAGGAGGATTCATGGCAGGAGGCACTATTTGCATTAGCAGAGACAATACACAAAGAATGTGAATGCCAAGAACAAAAGCAACATCAAGAGAATCCCATCAATCAAAAGAAGGAAGCATTTACTGCTGAAGTACATCATGTTCAAAAACTAGTGTCCGAAAAAGAGGAATCACCTCCTGATAACATCATCCTCCCCAAGAAGAGACAATATATGAGAAAATGCAAAGAGTAGAAGCAGGATTTGATATAGAATCAGAGAAAACTATCAAACTCGTATCAATCATCAAGGACCTGTTTTCACCCTACAACATACTAGTCCACAACACTGCAAGAATCTGGGATAATACCTCTAAGACTGATTTAAATGAATATGAATGGGGTAGTTGTTCTAATGTTACTGAAGACATTACTAAAAATGACAGTCATACACCCATTTCTAAAGAAGAACAAGGCACAGAGCCTAGACTACTTGAATTTGGTCCACAGAATATCTATGACGCCATGGAAAACGAGCAACAACAATATGAGCAATTCTACATAGAAGATGATACCATCAAAGACCTTGACAAAATCATTAACTTATTTAATACCCTAGACAACCATGATGATACCTCCATCCTGACACTTACAATAGCTGAACTTGATCCACCCAAGGAATCTTTACCACTCATCTTTCTTGACCTCATAGACTAGGACAAACCTGAAAATCATGACATACCAATTTTCCCAAATGATGAATCCATTATTCATTACTTGTGTACTGTTAACCCTAAAATAGACTCTACCAGTGAACAAAGTAATGATATCTGCAATCAGGGGAGTGCCAAGTCTCTTGGTAGCAAAAATGAACAAAATAAAGGATCTACTACTGAAAACCAGTCAATGGTAGCACTAGATCACAAAAAAGTAAAAATAAAGGACACATCTGAGGGTGAAAACATTTTTAAGGCACCTAAAGATGGGAGACTTGACACTCTTCCTGAACATTATCAAGAACGATCACCCATATTGATTGAGCCCACTCAATCAATCAACATTGGTACAACAGAAGCAATGAAAAACATACACCTTGCAGAATCTTTGACAGAGGAAGAAAAATCAGAGTTTGTCCAATTTTTCAAAGAAAATCAAATCAACTTTGCTTGGTCATAAGTAGATATGCCCAGGATTGATCCATAGTTAATCATGCATCACTTGTCCATTGCTCGAGGAGTTAAGCCAGTCAAGAAAGAATTAAGAAAGATGAATCCACATGTAGCACTCATGGTAAAAGCTGAGCTGAAGAAACTGTTAGACGTCAGATTTATTCGACCTATCAACTATGTTGAATGGTTTTCCAACATCGTACCAGTATCAAAACCAGATGGCAGTATCAGAATATGCATTGATTTTAGAGATGTCAACAAAGCCTTTCCAAAGGATGACTTTCCTTTGCCCAGTATCGACATAATTGTAGACCTCACAACAGGCCATGCAATGCTATCACTAATGAATGATTTTTTGGGTTATAATCAAATCAAGATAGCCCGAGAGGATCAAGATAGAACAACATTTACCTATCCTTGGGGAACGTATTGTTGGAATGTCATGCCTTTTGGCTTAAAGAATCCAGGGGCAACTTATCAACGGGAAATGACAACAATTTTTCATGACATGATGCATACCTTCATGGAGGACTATGGGGATGATTTACTAGCTAAATCATTTATCCGAGAAGAACATCTAAGCATCTTAGAAAAGATTTTTGATAGATTGGAGAAATTCTAAGTCAGACTCAACCCTAAGAAGTGTGTCTTCACAGTTACATCAGGCAAATTATTAGGCTACATAGTCTCAGCAAAGGGCATTGAAGTGGATCCAGCAAAGGTACAAGTCATAATGGAGATGCCACCAGCAAAGAACATCAGCCAAATCAGATCTCTACAAGGATGGCTCCAGTCAATCAGGTGATTCATCGCTCAATTAGCGGATAAAAGTCTACCATTTAACCATTTGCTACATAAAACTATACCATTCAGATGGAAGCCAAATGTGTAGAATCATTCTATTAAATCAAGCAATATCTAATGAACCCACTAGTTCTAGTATAGCCAATAGTAGGGAAGCCACTCATTCTCTACATTTTAACAACAGATATATCACTAGGGGTATTATTAGCACAAGAAGACCAACAAGGAAAGGAATGAGCTATCTACTACATCAGCAGGACATTAAACGAATATGAACTTAAGTATACATTCATTGAGAAGGCTTGCCTAACAGTGGTATTTGTTTCTCAAAAGTTCCAGAATTACATGCTAGCTCACACAATTAAGCTAGTCACAAAGATTGATCCTCTAAAATACTTACTTAGCAAAGCATCTTTCACAAGAAGATTGGCTAAATGGGTCATGATTCTCAGTGAATTTGATATCCACTACACAGAGCGATGAGCTATCAAGGGACAAGCAATTGCAGATCAACTAGCTGAAGCACTGCTACCTGGAAAACAATCAATGGAGATTGAATTTCTGGACAGGGATGTTCTTGCTATTTCCACCAAGCAATGGACCCTATACTTTGATCGATCCTATACTCAATATGGGTCAAGTGCTGGCATTCTGTTCATCACTCCTGATGGCACACCATACCCAGATCATATAGGCTCATGTTTCCATGCACAAATAACATTGTTGAATATGAGGAACTGGTTATAGGCACCAAATGGTCGTGGAATGGAGAATCACAAAATTAAAATTCTACAGAGATTCACAACTAGTCATCAAGCAAATCAACAATGACTATTAGACGAAGGACGACAAGCTGCTACAATACAAATGAATGGTGGATGATTTTAAACAATATTTTGTACACATCACCTTCGAGCAAATACCAAGGTTGGACAACAGAGCAGCTGATGCAATGGCTACTATCGCTTCACTACTATAAATTCTAGAGCAACAAAGTTGTTATGAGTTTCTGGTAGAGCAACTGTTCTCCCCAGCCTATGACCATTCTAAATCCCAGGTTATCTATGCCTTGACTGGTTCTGACTCTTTGTTATATGGACCGATATTCGACTATCTTAAAAACAATATCCTACCCATTGACCTATCTCGATACCAAAAATGCAACTTTATCCGGCAAGCCACCCGTTACACTCTCACTAGTGATACTTTGTACCGTCGAGGTCTAGATGGTACTCTTCTTTGTTGCCTTGATCATAATGAATCTAACTCCACTTTACAAGAGCTTCACGAAGGTATCTATGGCACACATTCAAGTGGTCCTACTCTAGCTAAAAAACTTCTAAGAATGGGATATTATTGGCCGACAATGGAAAAAGACTCCTACCATTTTGCAAATAAGTATCCTAAATGCCAAATCAATGGCAATCTTATACATGCACCGACACAAGAACTGCAACCATTCACAAGATCTTGGCCCTTTTGCCAGTGGGGACTGGACTTAGTCGACAAGATCTTCAAATGGACACAAGTTCATTATTATTGCAACAAAATATTTTACCAAATGAATTGAAGCAGTCCCCAGGACCACAGTGACTGGGAAATAAATTGCCTCTTTTATCCATCATTATCTAATCTATAGAAATGGCATCCAAAGTTCCATCATCACAAATAATGGATGACCTTTCAAGAACTAAGATGTGTGATAACTATGTGAAAAAATCAAGATCCAACATCATTTCTCTACACCTTACTACCCACAGGGGAATGGTCAGGCCGAAGCATCCAACAAAACAATATTGAAAATCCTAAAGAAAATAGTGAATGATGTAGGCAAATATTGGCACACACAACTCAATCCAGCACTTTGGGCATACAGAACTAGCATCCACACACCTATAGGAGCTACGTCATATTCATTGGTTTATGGATCAGAAGCAATTTTATCCCTGGAGGTAGAAATTCTCTCTCCCAGAGTCTCTTTGAAATGCCTCATTCCAGATGAAGAATATTGAGTCAACCGACTACAAGAGCTAGAACTGCTAGATGAAAAATACCAACATGCCTACACTCACCTCAAAGCATATCAGCAACACATGTGTAGAAGCTACAACCACAAGGTCATTCCCAAAATTTTTAAAATTGGTGATCTAGTACTCAAGGAAAATCCTAGAAATCAGCAGGATCGAGAAAAGAAAGGGAAATTTGAACCTAACTGGTTATGTCCCTATGTTATCATATCAACCTATGGTTCAGGTGCTTATCAGCTAACAACTTCAGAAGGAGATGTGCTCGATGAACCAACTAACAAAATCCATCTAAAGAAATACTACACTTGAGCAGTCTAATGCACAGAAAAGTTGAAAATATCAAAAAATCAAAAATTATCAAAAATGAAAAAAAAACAAATAAAAAGGTACAATAAAAGCAACCGGTGAAAACCTAGCAATGGGCGCTATTGTGAGAGGACAAATCCTCTATCTATCTTTACACAAGCCCTTTATATCCACAGTCCAGCACTATCGGCCATCACCCGACATTTTATCGCATTATCCAGGACATACTTAGTGTAGTCACTATCCTGGTTTATCCAAATATCATTTCACCATATCCCACCATGGCTTGGTAGTCACTATACATATCCATATTAAGAGGAAAACTCAGCTAGGGGCAACATTGATCAAAATTTTGTCTTCAATCAAAACTTGCAGCAAACTCAAAGCATCATATCCAGCAAACAAGTCAACAATCACCGGAACAAAACATTGATCACTTCAAAAAATTCACAATGCATGATGGATGATTTTCTGAAGTATCAAATGTTTGCATCTTTCATAAAGTTTTGACTATTTTTGCACTTGAACTTTCTTGAACTATTGGATCCTCTACATTTTCTCAACAATGCATCAAGCTAGAGAAAGTCATAGGGACTCCAATACTTTTTTAGTTTTCTGTTTGTGAGGCGATCACTTGTACTGTGCAAATACTTGTCTCGAGACGTGATTCAAAGCATATCACTGAAGACACAATTCCACTTTGCGTATACAAATGGTTTAATCTTGTCTATTTATATGCAAGCCGCACTCAGGTCGTCCTGGTTCAATTATACCTTGATGCTTGTGCTATCTTGAAAAATAAAAAATCATGTAAATTTTTCTTAGGTCATTATGGATCAATTATACCATTATGCTTGTATAAATTTTCAACATATCCCAACAAATCAATGCTCAATGATGATACCTACAAAGAAAGAAAAAACATGTGACTATACAGGGATGACAAATGAAAGAATGAGGATGCTCAAATTAGTTGCATATCATTATCATACATCTCATTTTCAAGATACATCTCATAGCATATCATTATCACACATCTCATTTTCAAGATACATCTCATAGAATATCATTATCATACATCTCATTTTCAAGATACATCTCACAACATATCACATCATACATCTCATTTTCAAGATACATCTCACAACATATCATATCATACATCTCATTTTCAAGATACATCTCATAACATCATGCATAAACACATCATATTCATCACATATCAAGTCACATACATCTAAGAATTACATCATCATCATAGAAACATCAAAATCATATAGAAAGCATCATCCATAACACATCACATGAAGATCAAGGAAAATGGTGTCATATATATATATCTCAAAAATGATCAATGTACAAAATATGTCATGTCTGTGCCAATACAACAAAATGATCAAAATACAGAGGAGACAATGTCTCTCAAGTATGACTATCTCCTGAGGGTGATGGCCTCGCAGCAGTTGTCCCAGCACCTAGATCTCCAGGTGGATCCTGTCTAGGTGGCCCTATCACGCCTCTCTATCCTAGACCCAATCTACCTGGATCGACTGGATCTCAAAGCTGCGAAACTTGAAACTCGACGCTCCCTGGGCACCACATCCTTGTAATGCCTCCGGTAGTACTCCACCTCTTGGGCTCTCAAATCCACCTCTCTCAAGGTATCTCTCATCGAGCCACCCATCGCCACTCTCTCCAAAGTAACTGCTCAAGCCTTAGCTTGACCCAACCACTCCAAAAATGTATCCTGCTCAGTGGTCAGCTATGTAATCTGTCGCTGGTGTGCCAGTAGCTGTATCTGTAGGTGTTGTACTAATAACTATAGGGATCTAATCTACGCGTCCTCCCGGTGCATCAAAATTTGCATCTGGATGGGTACCTATGAAGTGGTACCCCCTATCCCTCCCCCTATCCTTGGTGCTGGTGGAGGTAAAACAACTGACCTCCTCCTTTGGGCTAGCCGTCTAAACTCATCTGTCCCTCCCACCGCTGCTATCACCTCTCCTACCCTCTCCTAACCCCTAGCTCCAATAGCTAAACCTCCCCTCCCTCTATCCACCACAACTTGTCACACTACTCTCTCCACCTAAATCCCTCTGTCACCACCATCCCCACCCCTATCTCCTCTCCTCCCTCGATCTCAACCTCTGTCTCCTCTCCTTCCTTGATCTCCTCTCCCTCTATCCCCTCGCTGACCTCGGCCACCTCCTCCACCATCATGACCATCACCTCCTCCACCATCCCCACCTCCCTCATCCAGCTCCTCTTCATCCTCTCCCTATCTCCCTAGCCTCTCGGACTTCTCATCCTCATCATCATCAAAAGAAAGAATCATCTCCACTGGATCTGATATCCTTGCCACTACATGTGCCACAAACAATGTGGTGAACTCATCGATCATCCCTGCATCCACTATCCCATAGGCGTAGTCCCATATCTGGCTGACTAGGTGAAAGAACTCCTCAACTGTCGCCGCACTATCAATAGTGGGTCCCCACTCTGGTACATCCTATCTACGTCGAGCATACAAACATTCTCCCTATGGAACCCCCTGTTGTCATTCATACTGTCGCAACATTCGACTGTGCAAAAATCTCTCAATTACAAAGGGCATCTGCCGTATCAGAAATCGGGACATGTAGACATAGGGAATCTCCATCCCATCCTCTTCCCATACCTCACACTCCATGTACGATCTCTAGATGACCATATCAATATCATCTAACACTCTCCTCTAATGCTCTAGTTTGCCGAGCTTACATTGGAGAACTATCCCTCGATATCCATATGCATAAGAACACCCAACAGGCCTAACTCTGTCCACAAGTGGCCTGGCTATGGGAATATGCTCCCACACCCATACCTATAGCAGTGTAACTCCAGTGGATAAACTATTGTACCCCAAGTAAACCACCTAATGCAGATCCCTATATAACTAGGCTAGCATAGCCGACCCTCATGTGAATCAACGACCTTCTATCACCATGTCCTCCAAGACCAACCCCCATCCTACTGCTAGTCCCTTCGACCTACGGTTGGGACATAAGAAACCACCTATGAATCCTACCAGCACTGATGGTAGAGGAGCCTAATCCAAATCAATGAACTCCTGCCAAGTGATCTCATATCCGCAAACCGTATCATCCTGTAGAATTCGACGAAGAGCCTCTGTCCCACCCTCCTCAGTCTACTCATATGGTAAAAGTACACCTACCATGGGAATCCGTCGAATCTAGTAGCAATCGTCAGGTGTCACTGTGATCTCACGAGTCACCAAATGGAAGGTCTTGGTGTCACTATGCCACCTCTCGGCCAATGCTGTCAATAAACCCCAGTTAATGATATACCGGGACATCTCTAACAAAGAGGATAGAACACACCTCTCAATGATATCCATGTTAGCTTGTGTCAATTGTGGTATCAATGACCACGGTCTCAAAAATTGGTCTCGTGACTGAACAACCCCAATGTAGTCCTGTCACAAACAAAACAAGTCCAATATCAGTTTCCTCATCAAATCAATTTATATCAAAATCAAATGCATATCAACTTGAAACATTGAAAATATAATCAAGTTCAACATCATATCAAATCTATTTCCATATCGAATCATATCAAGTTGTGAAACAACTCAAGTTCCACAATCACATCAACTTGTAAAACAGCTCAAGTTCCACAATCATATCAACTTGTAACACAACTCAAGTTTCACATTCATATCAACTTGTAAAACAACTCAAGTTCAGCAATCATATCAACTTGTAAAAGAACTCAAGTTCCACAATCATATCAACTTGTAAAACAACTCAAGTTTCACATATATATCAACTTGAAACAATGCATATCAAATCAAGTTCATATCAAAACATCCATATCAAAAACCACATCATGTCAAATCAACATCCGATCAACAACAACTTGAAACATTGCAAATCAAATCAAGTTATCTCCAAAAGCCATATCAAACAACTCATATTGGACACATTATCAAATGACATCAGACACGCAGACTGAAATTTGCACCCATCCTAACAAAACTGGCAAAAACCTACCTCTTTTTCTTCATCCAAAATCCTATTTTACCTAAATTTTTTCCGCTCACGCGCTAAAAAATCTTATCTACGCGCTAAGCTGCTGGCTATGCGCTACCCTATCCTATCAATGCACTACCCCATTAACCCTACGCGCTAGCCTGCACCTATGCGCTACCCTGTCCTATTGTCATGCCACCTAAACTACCCTCTGTGCCACTTCTAGGCTATGCTTTAAACTACTTGGGCCCTATGCTGCAAACTTAACCCTACTCTCTAGGGTATACCTATGCATTATCCTACACTACTCATGCGAGCTCTTGCTAACCCTATGCGCTAGGTCTTTCCTACACGCTACCCTTTTTCTCCTATACGCTTCCCTGTACCCCCGATGTGCTAACCTATTTCTATGCGCTACCCTAACCCACCGCTGTGCTATCCTAATCTACCCAGACACTACCCTACTTCATTAAACACTACGCACTAAACTACTTATTGTATGCACTACGGTTTTTACCCGATGTGCTAAACCATTAAATCTGCATACAAAAATTGAAAAACATGCCTAAAAATGACAAAATAAAAATAAAAAAGCAGTCAAAAATGATGACTTACTGGTGGTCCATATGTGGTGGGCCTCGGATACCTCTAGACGTGCTCGAATTGATGGGAAGCAAAGGGAATCGGCATTTTGTCTTTCTCTCCAAGTGTCACTTTCTCCAAAGTCAACAAGCACAAATGAGACAAAATAAATCACTTTTTACCTTTTTATAGGGTAAATGAACATTAGGGTGGCATGGACGAGCACGTAAATTGCTCGTGGTCTCATTTCTAACCCTAGCAAACATCATTATCGGGAGATGAATCAGCTTATCACATTCAACATAGACAAAAATTTAAAATGCAATCAAATTTATCAAAACAAATCAAATTTTAAAATTTTTGATTCATCTCCCGATGGGGCATTATCAACATCATTTATCAAATCTGGGGCACGACATGAGCATCTCGACACGACATCACACTGATCACAACCAAATCATGACGACACATCATTTTCTTTGAATCAATATGTGCACACATGTCACTTCAAAGAGGGGCAAAATGTAGACGTATAAAAATGACCATATTCCTACATGAATATTTAATGTTCATTTTATTCTCATTCCTCTATTTGGTTAAATCTAATTTAATTAAATCACCCACATTCTTCTATTTAATTAAATAAATTATTCAATTTATTTATTTAAATTCACTTAAGCCCTTTATATCATTTAATTGAATAAATCATTTTATTTAATTAAATCCCTTCTCTCTACTTTTTAATTAAATTTACATTTAATTAAATAGCTCACCCCAATTAAATAAATCTAATTTATTCAAATACCCAACTTGCAACCAAATTGAAATAAAGCAATTTATTTTAATTAAATCCTATTATCCCTCACCCACTTGCAAAATCCTACATCTCCCACTTGCCTCCTAAACCTCCTTCCTAAATTCTTTTAGAACCCATCTAATCCCAATCAATTAACCTAAGCCCATCAATTATCCCCTTTCCCTAAATTTGAGGAGGCCACTTCTCAAATTTGAAGTAAAGTCTTCAAAAGGCACTAAAGCCTTTATGGCTTCAAAAAGCTAACTTGTTGAATACCCCCAAATTTGGAAGGACTCTTAAAAATTTGTCCCCAAAGTCTTCAAACCATTAATGGTTAACTAACCCTTAGTGGCATGGTTAGAGACTTTTTGACTAAACCAACCCTCTTCTAACCCAGGGGTCTCATCAAGCATTCATTGCTTTGACCATGGTTATTCCTTTAACCCTTGCACAAGAGTTTACCCATTGGGTAAAAGCTTTATTCACTGGATAAACCTAACCTAACCTTAACCCTTACCTTCTAAGGTAACCATGAGGTCTTCTCAAGTATTTAATGCTTCTTACCTCTCCTCTCAAGCAGTCTTATGTTGACAATTGTCGCCATTTCATTGGTGGAAATTGTAAACATGGATTGATAACTTTCAATCCCGACCCTTGATAAACTCCTCCAATCTTGACCATCCATTGCCCTATTTTTCCTATAAGTAGAGCCCTCATTTCTCCATTTTCATATATATCCAAGCTTTTGGTATCTCATTTATGCTCAATTTTAGCATTTTAGAGCATTTCTATTATCGTTAGCTTAAATCATATAACTAGTATATCATGTTAGGATAGTATTGCTACTAACCTTGTCATCTTATAATCTAGTTTAGCTCATTTGTAGAATCATGCATAAATAGGATGCATTCATGTTAAAATCAATCTAAAGCGTCCCTCGTTCTTGCATTCGTCATCCCTAAGTTACTTTGTTCAATGATCTTAGAGAAAAGACATTGGCTTGAGCGACCTTGTGAGATAGAGAACCATGGAACCTACCTTGGGAAGTTGAGTCATTCTTCATGACTCCATAACTTGCACCAAGAAGTCCCATGGGTGTGTGGACAAGCCCTTTTAACATTTTCACATTTTAAGTTTCATTGAACTACTTTTCCCGCCTACAACCACATAGGTAGTTAGATTCTATGATAAATAATGCTCTTGTTGATGTTAGATTGGCATATAAAGAATATGAAATCTATCATCTATCATATCATAAGATACAAACTTGATGCAAGGAGCATAATTGTTCTAACAATACCTTCCTACATAGAAAATAGAAAAGCACATAGATGCAACAACAACAAAGGGATGTAAATAAATTTTAATAATTCATTAAAGTAGTGACTCAAGAAAGACTATTGAGACCAATAACACAACATCAATAAGGGAAGGGGCAACTAGAAAGGATGAAACAATGGTATAAAGAGAAAAAGTGGGATTGCCTATTAATAAATGGTAAAAGAGACATGAAGATGTGAATTAAAGATCCATGATTGGAAGAACAAGAAACTAAAGTGAAATAATAAAAAGTGCATCTGAACTCCATACTAATGTACTTAAGGAAAATTGGGTCATTAAAAGACAAGAACTTTGACTAGCTTACCCTTGCACACACAAAAAATTATTTCAAAAGAAACACCTCATGTGTAAAGATTTTAAGATGTACAATTTGAGGTTCCGTCAATTTATGATACTTCAGATAATGAGACCGAAAAGATTTTCCCTTTAAAATTGAATCCTTTCAATTATTGTACTTATCATAACCTCCACTTTATCATTGAAGACACTTTTTCAATGATGAATCGCATTCAAGATCATCATACATTTGCTGCTATTCAACAATTTTTTTCTTTGTTTGACCATTTCAATTTTGGTTAAAATTTAAAAGTTTATTGGAAAAAGTTTATATACATTATAAAGGTATGAAAAGAGAAAAGGTCAAACCAAAAATACATTGAAATTCTACTTACTGTTTGGTTCAAGAAAATACACCTATCGTAGGCCATCTTGATCAAAATAAAAGCATCTTTTAAGATCGTTCCTCTTAAAATGGTGCAATTCAACGCTCCATTGTTTTACTTTTAATATCACCCTTTTTCATCGAATGTCAATCTTGACCTATCCAAACGCTTGCATTCCCTCGCCCGTCTCTATAAATACGTTCTACTCTCTTTATCCATACCCATTCTCGATCTCTTCTCTGTAACACGCAACATATTCATCCCTCTTTTCCTCCTTCATTCGTAAACGGGACACCTTTTGTTTGCTTGATGTTCTTTCTGGCAGTTAGTATGGTGAGATCGATGGCTCTGAAAATTATGGTAGTGCTGCTCATGCTCAACGTTATATTTTGCCTCGCTGTTTCAGCTCGTCCAATACTCGAGGAAAAACTGAATACAATTGCAGGCGTCGATAATCTGGTTGAAATTCTGGAGATGTTAAAATCGTGTCCTAACTGTGCCGGCAACATTCCAGATCCTACTTGCTGCAAGAGATAAAACATGGATGAATACAATTATTGTGTATCCAACCTCCTAACTATGATTTTACACCATGGAAACTCAGGGGCGCACATTTACATGGTTTTTGATCTGCAGTGATGAAAAAATATCTGCATCTATCGCCTTCTACTAGTCATTGATACAATTCATAAGATCGCTTTCATCTATCTTGACTGTGTAGTATTTAATTTGTATTCCATTTAATCAAATATTAAATATGAGGCATGAATGGTAGAATAATTAACAACTCAACAGATTTTTCAATGGTGTCGCAGAATATTACGTGTCTGAAAAATCAAGAAAGTGTCGATCTATAATACGTGAAAGGGCTATAAATTAATGAGATTTTAAGCACCCTTTCTAAAACATACACAATGTATACGGTGTGCCTGCCACAACAGGCGCGTTATGGTTTGGATCTGATCCAAGCTTTAATACACGTTATCATGCCTATTTGTTACTAGAAATATTGTATTAGGGTTTATGAATTTTTTATATAATATATTTTTTTTTCTAATAAAGTAAAATGAGGAAAATTATAATGACGATGGCAGAACGCTGAGAATTTCATGTTCTTGAAAGGTTCTAATAATCTAATTAACCCACATAACTAATCTGACTCTAAATGTTAAGGACGCCGAGACAAATTGAATCGTGAGGGAGAGTTATTAGAGCTCCTATGCAGTCCTTTGGAAACCTTTTGCTTCCTAATAGTGTTGACACTAAATTGTACATTGTCCAATTCTTAGCTCCCCTTTGGAGTTTCGGTGCTCTTACAATAATTGATTCGAGACCATTGAATGGGTCTTATTCAATCACGTTACCTAGCGATGATTGTTGTTTTGTGTGTTTTTACCTTTAGAAAATTTTCATAGTCATATGCTTTGGTTGAAGTTTCAAATCATTTGCAGGAACCAAGGAACCAAGATCTAATATATTCATAGGACTATAGATCTAAGAGTTAACACCATTGCCAAACTCTCTAACAAATAGGAAATTAGAATATTAGAATAGGGGATTGCACCTCTTGGATTTCTATGTTATATGTGGTGGAGTTTTTGTTTTTTTATCTTTTTTCTTTGTTATGATTTTTTTTATTATTTTATGATTTTTTTAATGGGTTCAATTGTTCTAATTAGTTAAAACTGGCTTGAACCATGGATTCAATTGTTAATACATATTTTAGACATATTAATAATTGAATTTTAAAATCAATTTATTTATTAATATCATTTCATTATATAAATTTGTAATTATGATTCTAAATTTATTGAAATTTTTAGCATCTTTAGAAATATTTATGTGCATTTTATAGCCATATATATATGTGTGTGTGTGTGTGTGTGTGTTGAACATACAAAGAATATGTTCTAGGGGGTCAATATAGAAGGAGGCACAAATCATGCTGAGAAGAGTATTGAGTTAGAATTTGGGGGAAAATTCTTATTTATTTTCTAGGGAGAAAATTTACAAGGAAGAAAGAATTGCAAGTAGGAAATTGTTACACCAAGTTTTTAAGAGAACTATTTGTTATTCCACTTCCTTCTCAAGAGTGAAATGTGTTTGTGAGACATTCATATTACCAACTAATGCACTATTTTTGTTAACATATATATGTATCATTCAACGTGCCTTATGATTTCCTTATTCCTTTGATTTTATAAGTATTTGTGATTTCTAAAGCCTTATTGTCAAATCTATTTTGTGCATACCTCATATTCATCATATTTCATGAGATCATATGCCTTATCACATCGTACATACATATCTTTCAAAGGAGTGCAAATGACATTTTGATATTTTTATTTTAGCAAATTTATTATTGAAAGATAAAGAATATTGTTTATGATTTGATTCAATAATCTTAGTTCAACATTCATAAGTGATGTTTTATTGTCAAATTATTTAGAAGTAAATATTCAATATAGTTACTATTTAGACTGATATCAAATTGATATTTATAATGTTGAGACTTAATTTTATATATATATATATATATATATATATATATATATATATATATATATATATATATATATATATATATATATATATATATATATATATATATATATATATATATATATATATATATATATATATATATAGTTGGCAATTGACACTCATACGGTGAAAATCGACACTTGATTAATGGTTTAGGGTTGTCATTGATGGGAACTCTTCTTAAGATTCCTATCCAGTAATCATGGACCTTGATATCTGGAAATGAATGTGAATCGGTAATTAGTTAACTAGTATTTCAGGTTCAGTAAGGCAGTTTTGGTCCAAAAGCTTTCTGGTGACTATAGTGTCATGAATTGTGCATGGGATGATTGGACCAACATAGAGACATCATTTTATCATTGATTTAGTGATACACATGTATTTTTGGCAATCCGGTCAAGCCAAATCATTATTAATTGACTTTAAGGAATATATATATATATATATATATTATTGGCAATTGACACTCATACGGTGGAAATCGACACATGATTAATGGTTTAGGGTTGTCATTGATGTGAAATCTTCTTAAGATTCCTATCCGATAATCATGGATCTTGATATCTGGAAATGAATGTGAACCGGTAATTAGTTAACTGGTATTTGAGGTTCAGTAAAGGAGTTTTGGTCTGGAAGCTTTCTGCTAACTGCAGTGTCATGAAGTGGGCATGGGATGATTGGACCTACATAGAGACATCATTTTATCATCGATTTAGTGATCTGCCTTTATTTTTGGTTATCCGGTCAAGCCAACTCATGATTACATGTTACATCAGCAGGCTGACTTGATAAATAATTATTTTGTGATTATGGATATATAAGACCAGTGCAGAATATTTTATTGGTGTGTGGTATGATTGATAAGCGAGTGAGTGGTGATTGAGAATCCTTTATAGCACAGTTTCATGTGTGCATTCTTGATTCGGTAGCTTATTGAAATAGGAAACAAAGAAGAGTTGTAGAGTAGATACAATTAGATATTTGACACTTAACTGGAACTCATCCAGGCATTATTAGATGCTATTTTGGAGTTCTTTCATTTTATTTCATTATTGTAATTGATTAGTAAGGCAGTGAACCTTCCGGGGTTGTAGCCCTTATTCTAATTAAGCAATGAGCTCTAGGAAGTGTGCTTGAATGCTTGTGAATTCCCCCTCATGTAATATTGTTTTTCTACTGGTCATAGTGGAATAATATTATGGGCTCAAATCCCACCACGGTTTTTCTTATTTGGGGTTCCACGTAAAATCATGGTGTTATGATTTTGTGGTTGATTGTTTTATGTTTCTGCATTTCATTTTTTATGTTTATGCTTCCGGTGTTTTAAAGATAAGTCACAAAATTTATTAACTGGTAGAACACCGATTCCCCCCCTCTTAGTGTTCCTTGATTCCAACAATTGGTATCAGAGCCTAGTTCCTCTGAGGAAGCCTAACTACATAAGGAAGGTCCGAGAAATTCAATCAATGGATTCTAGTTTTTAGAGACAACTTAGTGTGGCACTTGAGGATCTTGATGCAACAAGGAATAAAATCAATACCTTAAAGAGAAACATAAATGTAGCTAAAGACTTCATCAATGATTTGAAGGATCAAGTGAACTCTACAAGAGACAAGAGGATGGAATTGATGGACAAGGTGAATGAGAAAGAAGATCAATGCATGGAGAATCAGGACAAAGTTGACAAGCTTGAGAGAGAGAATGTTGCATTGAAGAATGAGATGCAATCCATTATGATGAGGCTGAGTAAAGAGACTGAGGACTAGAAGAATGAAGATAATTTGACTCAATCATTGAAGGAAAGAATGGATGAATGCTTCAGGCTTACTTATGAGAATGATCAGTTGAAGCTTGAGTTGACACAATCAAGGAATAATGGTCAAGAACTTGAAAGACAGATTGTTTCACTAAGAGATGAACTTGCTACTGCAAATGAATACAAAGAAAAATTCAATACTAGCTTAGCAAGGCTTGATGAGATGCTGGAAAGTTAGAGACATGAAAAATACATGCAAGGACTTGGATTTGAGAAATATGAATCCTCTAGATCTAGATAGAGTAATGCAAAGCCTAAGAACAAGCCATAAATTCAATGGTAGATGCTTTACTTGCAATAAATTTGGTCATATAGTGAATCAATGTAGAAGTAGGATGAATAATGGAATGAATAACGGAATGAATAATGTGAACAATGGTCCTACCTCTACCAATCAGTGTTTCATATGTAATAATTTTGGTTACAAGTCAAACATGTGAAGAGCAGTAATGAATAATTTTCAAAACAAGAGATGCTATGCTTGTGGGATGTTTGGACATATCTCTAACCAGTGCAGAATGAGACCAAGTCAGATGAACTATAGACCTATGTATAATGTTGTTTGTCATGCATGCAATATAACTGGTCACATCGTAAAATATTGAAGAAGAAAAAGTGTGAACAAGAGTGCTTTGGTAGACAAGAACAAATCAGATGAGAAAGGCAAGGCAAAGGTAGAGGAGATCAGAGACAAGCATGAGAAGATGTGGGTCAGAAAAGATGAATCCAAGGTAGACAATGAATTTGCTCTTGAATTCGATGCAGGATCTTCATCCGGTAACTAAGGCATTTGGCCTTAGTGGGTGGCATTTTCATACAAAATCTTGCAGAACCCCCTTGGAGAGATCTGTGATTGATCACAATACATTGTAAATGTTTGGAGATGATTATCTAGAACTCTTCATGTCGATCTTTGAATTCGCTGAGTTGATTTAAGCTGAACAGCGCATCCAGTTGAACCTAATTAGTGCATTTATGTCAACTTGAAATTAGGGTTTTTGACGGCTAAAAGGGCATTTCAAAGCTTTATTTTTACAATACGATCAAGAGAAATTGTAGATCAGTAGAGCAAAATAACTTGGCAATCTAAATAGAGACTACAATGGTCGTAAAGAGAATTATTGTTCCCAATTGTAAATTGAGGTATTTATCCATTTCAAGCTATCAGTTTTTGAAAACCCTAAGTTCTCAATGTCATCAGTATCTGGAATTGCTACTCCATTAGTTGTGGAAATCAAGGATAGAGCTCGAATCATTTTCAAGAAATGCCCTTTCAACTCAGTTGAGGATGATCTGGAAGGAGCATTTTTCTCTATACCCTACAACATTCTTCATAATAAGGACATCTTGGCATATATCCACTATGATCTTGAAGAACTTGGCAGTGCTAATATGTTGACCATGTATAACAATCATCTAGCGAATAGCTTGGAGAATCTCAAGTCAGAATATTAGCATTTGTAAGACAAGGGTTTCTCTCAGTTTGTATACTTTCTGATATTTGATGAGAAAGAATGGATCTAGTACATACTCAGTAGAATTTATGATGAATTTATGTGGTTGGATAAGCCTTACAAAATCACTAAGCAAGCAATCCACATCATGACTTGTCTAAGTGCATCTAGTGAAGTTCCTAGCTTAAGGAAAATATCAAACAACACTGTGATTACTGCCATTGGTTCTCAATTTGACAGTAGAGAAATGAAAATCAATGACATTCTGGAGCATGATGTCAAGTTTGCATCAATGGTGGTTGGATATAAAGTATACCAGTCAAGTAGACAAAACTCTATCTCTGGTACAACAATATACTCTGCCTATCAGATTTTGAAGGAAGATAAGAGGTATGATTTATGTATGGTTCTCTTGAATGAAATACTAAGCAATTTGAATAAAATTAAACAAGACAAGAAGCACACCTTTAAGTTTGGCACCCTTATTATTTGTTTGGTTCTATATTTCATGAATGAAATCCTTGGTGTTCAAGGAAAGGTCCAATGAGCCTATGACAAGCCAGTTTCTATGCAAATCAAGGAAGGGATTATGGGGATTGGTGATATCACAATGAGGATATCCACTCTGTAGGGTTATTTCAAAAAATTTCAAGCCACAATGAAGAGCAGAGAAAGAATTTGAAAAGAGATAGTGGAGAAGTATGAGAAAACAATTTGCTTCATGGTTGACAAAGACCAATGTCTAATGAAAGTCATCGAGCCAAGGATTGTGTGGATTCTTTCGATGGGTTATGAAGATGATGTAGCTACCCTTGATTCCTATGCTCAACATATGTTGAGTCAACCGATTGATAAGAAGGAAGGAATATTCGACACCTTCAAGGAAAAAGACATGGAGTTGCACAATCAGTTCACAACACTTGCAAGAAAGAGGAAAGTATCTAAGATGGCTAAGGAAGTGGCAATACAAATGGGATTTACCTAGGAGTAATTGAAGCAAGAAAGGGAGAAACATGCTAAAACGGAGGCTAAGGAGGAATCCAAGAAGCCTAAGGTTAAACCAGTTCCTTTTAAAGCCAAGACAAAAGAGAGAAAGCCTTCCCCTACTCCGGTAGTACCATCATTTGGACAGAGCTCATCTAGAAAGGGATTTTTGAAGCAAAAGTATAATACTAAACAAACTTATGTTGTTGTATCTCTGGTAGCATCTGAGATTAAATCTGATGAAGAAGTAGATAAGGCTAAGAAGAAAGGAGAGTTTGTTAGAGTTGTGAGGAAACCACAATCCGGTAGTGCAGAGCAGAGCAAGAAAGATAAGTCTAAACCTACCCTTACTAGAAGGCCCAAGAGGGGAAGGAAGGTCAGAACTCAACTTGATAAAGTTCTTGAATTTGGTGATCAACAAGGTACATATACATTTGTTCCCCCATTGACAACAGATCAATTAATTGATGAGATAATTGTTGATGGAAATTTGAAGAATATTGGACCATATTATGAAAATGTAGATGAGGTGGATAAGAGAAAGGTTGAGGAAGTAATTTTTTTGTATTTATAAAACTGCACCAAGTGGCAACACTGGTTGCAAAGGATAAAGGGAATGATGCTGAGGTGAAGGAGACTGAGAAGACAAAGGTGCAAGATATAGAGGTAGATAAAGGGAAGGGAGGGTTTGATCCAAAAATTGACACTCCTCTAGTGAAAGGCACAAGGACCCTACCTGGAAGATCTATTAATCTTGATGGCCCTCCAGATCTTGGATAAATGTCTCCTACTGAAAAATTGATGCTTGTAGTAGTTGTACAAGCTTAGGCAAATCAGGATCTGGTCAAATCAGAGTCTGAAGATAAAAAGCTCATTTTGATGTTTGTTGATGTGTTGCAGAAGGTGGCTCTAGGTTTGTAGCTAGATCCTAATTCTATCCCCTCTGATAAATTATTACAATTAATCAACAATGTAAATACCAATTTTGATTCTTTGGAGAAGTCTATCACTAAGCAAGTATTAGATAGATTCAAGGAGGTAAGAATGTAGACATTCCAAAAAATGATAGAAGATGATAGAGTCAGATTGAATAAAGGTTTGCAGACTATTTCAGATACATTGATAGAAGGTGATAAAATATATAAGTCTTGTCTAATTTTTCCAAAGTTCATAGTAGATATAGACAAGCAAATCATTATTTGTTAGGGTAAACTAGCTGGTATTTCACAATATTTTGATTCTAATGTATCACTAACTAGCAATGTAGAAGGTTAAATAATGGCTCTTAATGATCAAATCTTGAGCCTTAATGCGGATAAGGATAGAATTTTGAGAAGAGTTGGTTAACTCCAAAATTTGATTGCCCCTGGATGGACACCATGTTAAGTAATAAGGTTGATTGTATGAAGGCCATGGGACAACCTGATCCATCTAAATTAGAGGATGTGAAGAATCATGCATATGTTTTTAGTGCATTCATCACAATTTTGGATAACTTGAAGAGTGGGTGGGACACTCAGGATTTCTAAAGAAGATATTTGTTGATATCTTCAAGTACTTGTAAAGTCTCTGATAGATATCTTTGTATATAAGTTTTCGACAACACCCCATCTTTGGAATTTATATCAAGGGGGGGAAGTAAAGGTGAAAAATGTACAGTAGGAGAGTGTAATGTATAGAGCATGTTACAGGTTTCAGAATTCTTTGTCTAAGAGGGAGCCTTGGAAATTTTGAAAGTTATTTCGATCCGGTGTACAGGTTTGAACACTTAGTCATTTTTCCCGAGTCTTGCCATCAATGCCAAAGGGGGAGATTGTTGGCAATTGACACTCATCCAATGGATATCAATGCTTGATTAATGGTTTAGGGTTATCATTGATGGAAACTCTTCTTAAGATTCCTATCTAGCAATCACGGATCTTGATATCCAAAAGTGAATGTAAATCAATAATTAATTAACTCATATTTCAAGTTGAGTAGAGCAGTTCTGGTCCGGAAGCTTTCTAGTGATTGCAGTGTCATAAATTGTGCATGGGATGACTGGGTGGACATAGAGACATCATCTTATCATTGATTTGGTGATCCACATTTGTTTTTGGTGATCCAGTCAAGCCAACAATGATTACACATTTCATCAATAGCCTGACTTGTTAAATGATTATTTTATGATTGTGGATATATAAGACTGATGCAGAAGATCTTTTTTGTTTGTGGTATGATATATATGTGAGCGAGTACTAATCGAGAATCCTTTGTAGCACATTTTCACTTGCGCATTCTTGATCAGGTAGCTAGCTGAGATAGGAAACAGAGCAGAGTTGCAAAGTAGATACAGTCAGAGATTTGACACTTAACCAAAAATCATCTAGGCATTGTTAGATGATATTTTGGAGTTCTTTCATTGTATTTCATTATTGTAATTGATTAGTAAGGTAGTGAGCCTTCCAGGGTTGTAGCCCTTATTGTAATTGAGCAGTGAGCTCTAGGCAGTGTGTCTAAATACTTGTGCATTCCCCCTCATGTAATATTATTTTGCTACTAGCCATAGTGGAATAATATTGTAGGCTCAAATCCCACCATGGTTTTTCCCATTTGGTTTCCCACGTAAATATCCTAGTGTTATGATTTTGTGGTTGATTATTTTGTGTTTCGGTATTTCAGTTTCATGCTTATGATTTTGGTGGTTTAAAGTTAAGTCAGAAAATTTGTTAACAAATAGAACACTAATTCACCCCCCCAGTGTTATTTTTCCTTGACTCCAATATATATATATATATATATATATATATATATATATATATATATATATATATATATCAAATCATTAGATAGTTGTATATTGTGAGAGTGACTTTTCTTTGAATGCTTGATGAGGAATGAACATAAATAACACAATAAATACAATTTGTCGTGGGTATGCAACTTTAACTGTTGAAAAAATTAACAAAAGTAATTTAATAAATAGGATTCACAACTCAATTATAATAATTTTTAATTAAATAAAGATCTCCCTTGAAATACTTGGGGCAGAGTTTGTGATGGGGTTTACCTAGTTTGCTCAACACTTCACCTAGCTAGTGTTGCTAAATTTCACCAACTCACCAGGCCTAGTTTCCCTCTCGACCTTCAAGTCCTTCTCTTGATTCTTGATCTCTCTAAGGTGTTTTATTCAAGTATTTTGGCTAGGAACCCGACCAATTCATAGTGCTTCTTAGGTGCTCAATTATGACTTCTTGGCTTCAAATTGTCAAATTGACCTCCTACCATTGTGAGTTGATGCAGAGGTGTGGATGTGTCTACTCAAACTTTTTTATCCATTTTGGGTCCATTAGTGGCTTGCAATCATTAGGTTTCTTACTTATTCCAAAATCTTGCCTAGAAAAGGGCTACAAGGAATTAGCCCAATTAGGCCTCCTAAAACCGGTTTTTTAGGGCTTGGGTGGAAATGATTCAAAGGACATGCAAATAATTTTGGATTTTCCTCAAAGATACACCTATCTCTAAAGGGGTTTTGTGGTTTTGGCCCCTGGTTTCACCGTACAATGTACGAACCCGGAAATGAGGGTTTTGAAGGGTTTACTAGGCCTTTAACCAGCAGTGAATGAACAAGTTGGGGTTTTGTTATCAAAAGGATTTGTCAAAGATTCTCCCTGCATAGACAACTCTTCCCCAACTCCATGGACCCCTCCAAACTCTGAAAAGGTGATTTGGTGCACACCCCTATACTTAACACTTCATTTTCACCTTATTTCCTGTAGTCGGGTTGCTCTTGGACTTGCCTAGAATAAGGTGATAGTCATACTTAAACTCCTCTCTAGCACTTGAACCTGCATATGTACAATCTAATGGTGGTTTTCTACTATTTCCCAACTATCCGTGATGGCATCACATGTGGAACTCATGGGGCAACCATATTTACAAGAAATCTACTATATACAAGCCAAAACTGGCTGTTTGCAAACTTGAACAAGAAAACACCAATCAATAGTATTTACAAGACTTTAAATTGAACCAACAACTCAATAACACATAGGAGTTACTCAATCCATTTTAAGATCAATGGATTCAGTCCATATTCAATTGTAAAATGAGTAAAATCAAGCCAAAATGCTGCCAACAAGACTGAAGATGAGTAGTTTCAGTTGTTGAACTTTACGTCACACACTTCTCCAACCTTGGTAAATGTGAAAGAGGGGTTATATATAGGTTTCCCACATGTGGATTCCTCCTAGGGCATTGGACAATCCCTAACTCCATCGCTAACCAATTCAAGACAAAAGTTGTCATGACAACTTTTTGCAACTTTTGCACTTTTGGTCTTTCCAATCTACAAGACCTATTCCAAGTCATCACAAATGACGTTTAAAAATTTTCTAATAGCAATTTAACCCTCCCTAATTCCTGTACCATGCTTTGCACCTTTGACCAACAAAAAGGTCAATTGGCTACTCAAACTCACTATTTAAACAAAACTGCAAACCTAAGAAGAATGAACTCAACCTAGGCCTACATTGACACAAAATAATAACTCTTGGACCCTCCTAGATTCCTCATTCACTACTGAATTGGCTAGGGTCAGTACAAGCCAAAATTGTGAAAGCTAATTTTCCTAAGTCCTAGGTGCTCCTGCACCATTCTCCCAAACAAAAGAAGAACATGTTAACTCTTTGGGAATCAGATTCTGATCAATCCCAAGCTTCTTAAATTTGGTCTCAAGCACCCATGTAGCTTCAGCAGCATCCATACCCTACGATTTGATTAGGTGCTCCCAATATACTTGATGCCTTGTCTTCTTGGCGATCCTTAAACTCAACACCTTCTTGGCCTTTGGATTTTGTTTGGCTGGTAACTGAAGGTTGTTTACATCAACTGAAACCTCTAAGTGACTGCAATCTAAACCTTGAACTGGTCCCTTATATGCAACTAATTATTCTATATTGAAAACTGGTGACAAGCCTATGTCACTAGGTAGATCCACCTTGTAGGCATTTTCTCCATCCACCTTGTAGGCATTTTCTCCATACTTGGCTATAATGGCACATGGACCTATCCTTCTCATTTGCAACTTGTTTGGCACTCCTTTTGGTAGCCTTTCTTTGTTTAAGTGCACCATAACAAGATCCCCCACTTGAAATTGTAGGTTCTTCCTCTTTTCATCAACTTTTTGTAAGTGCACCATAACAAGATCCCCCACTTGAAATTTCTGGTTCTTCCTCTTTTCATCAACTTTTTGTTTGAGTTTTCTTGTGTTCTCCATCAATGCTTGTTTAACTATTTCATGGACTTCCTTCATTTATTGAGAAAAGTCCTCTACATATCCACTTCTTGCTGCTGCACTTCCTAAATCTCTCAACTCTAAAATGCCTCTTCGGTGCACACCATAGACCACTTCAAAATGGCTCTTGCCGGTAGTCCTATTTATGGTGTCATTATATGCATATTCACCTTGTGAGAGTACTTGATCCCATGTTTGACCATATTCCTTAGTAAGGCACCTTAACAAGTTTTCCAATCTTCTATTTACCACTTCGGTTTGCCCATCTGTTTGAGGATGGTAGGCTGATCCAAAAGAGAGGTTGGTGCCAAGCTTTTGCCAAAGTGTCTTCCAAAAGTGACTCATGAACTTGGAGTCCCTATTTGAAACAATGCTCATGGGTAAACCATGTATCCTCACCACCTCTTTGAAAAATAATTGAGCAATTTGGTATGCATCATGAGTAGTCTTGCAAGGCACAAAGTGAGCCATTTTGCTAAATCTGTCTACAATGACATAAATGATGTCATATCCCTTCTTTGTCCTTGGTAAACCTACTACAAAATCCATGCTAATGCATTCCCAAGGTCTATTTGGTATGGGAAGAGGTTGGTATAAACTAGCATTTGTAGAAGTACCCTTGGCCTTTTGGCAAACTATGCAAGTCTCCACATACTTCTTCACATCTTGATTCATCCTTTGCCAATAATAGTACCTTTGAACCAACTCTTGAGTCTTATTGACTCCAAAATGTCCACTAAGACTGCCATTATGCTTCTCTTGAATAAGGTTTTCTCTCATTGCGCCTCTAGGGACACAAAGCTACCCACCGTTGATCAATAGTTCATTTTGCAAGGTAAAATCAGAATACTCACTATGGAAGTGATTTTGGTACTCCTTACACACCTTTTAGGCACTTGAGAAGTCTTCATCCTCTGGGTACAAGTCTCTAAAACTATCCACACCTATGCTTCTCAATTGGATTTCATGGACTGTCAAAAGTCTTCTACTCGATGCATCAGCTACCTGGTTTAACTGCCCTTTCTTGTGCTTAATGGTGAATGTATAAACCTCCATATACTCCACCCATTTCATGTGTTTATGACTGAGTTTATCTTGTGAGTTTAGGAAACTCAATGCTTGGTTGTCCGGATAGACCACAAATTCTTTAGGGAGGAGATAGTGTCTCCATTTCCTCAATGCTTGCACTAAAGCATACAACTCAAGATCATAAGAGGAGTACTTCCTCTTGGCATCACTTAGCTTCTCACTATGGAAAGCTTCTAGTCTTTCTTCATGGCTTAGGACATCACCTACTACAACATTGATTGTATCACATTCTACAATGAAACGTTTCTCAAAACTAGGCAACACTAGCACCAATTGGGTAGCTATCTTTTCCTTCAAGGTTTCAAAACTTTTGTTTTCTTCTTCACCCCACTAAAACTTTCCCTTTGCTCCACCTCTAATGGTTTCTAACATTGGTGCATATATAGCACTGAACTACCTAATGAACTTCATGCAGTAATGAGCTAGTATATGGAAGCTTCTCAGCTCTACTGAATTCTTAGGAGTAGGCCAATTTACAATGGATTCAACCTTGCTTGGATCCATCTTGAGGTTTCCTTGAGACAACACAAACCCAAGGTAAACCAACTCCTACTTGAAAAACTCACACTTATCCAAATTCATGGTTAGCTTTTCATCATACAATCTTTGTAATACATCTTGCAAATGATTAATGTGATATGCCCTATCTTTACTGAAAATGAGAATATCATCAAGATATACTACCACAAATTTACCTATGAATTCCTTCATCGCCTCATTCATGAGTCTCATGAAGGTTCTTGGAGCTTTGGATAAGCCAAATGGCATTACAAGCCACTCATAAAGACCTTTAGTAGTCTTAAATTTAGTTTTCCATTCATCGCCCTCCTTAATCCTAATTTGATGATAGCCACTCTTAAGGTCAATCTTGGTAAAGTACTTGGCTTCCCCTAAAAAATCCATTAGGTTTTCTATTATAAGAATAGGGAACCTATATCTGATGGTGATCCTATTTATGGGTCTAGAATCAGTACACAATCTCCAAGTACCACCTTTTTTTGGTGCTAATATGGTAGGGATAGCACAAGGGCTAATGTTTTTCCTAATTAGGCCTTGGTCGAAGAGCTCTTGGATTTGCTTGGTAATCTCAACATTTTGTTGAGGGGTCATCTTATAAGCTACCTTATTAGGCAAGGATGCTTTGAGAATGAAGTCTATTTGATGGCTTATGGTTCTTTTAGGAGGTAAGGTGGCTAGCTGTCCTTCACTTACTATGCCTTTGAATTTCTTCAACAAATCTTACACCTCTAATGAAAAATCTTGCTGCTCTTTCTTTTCTTCTTCATTGGGCTTCATTGCAAGTGCAAATCATATACCTTCACCTTCCTCAAGTGTCTTTGAGAACTATTTTTCACTCACCAAAAGAACATTAGGACCTGCTGCCCTCTTTTCTCCTTCCTCAAAGATAGACTGAATCTTGAATGTGACTCCATCTTTCTTGGAGGAGTATGCATTCTTGGCTCCATTATGGATAGCTTGTCTATCAAATTGCCATGATCTTCCTAATAGAAGATGGCATGCATCCATGGGTAGGACATCACATAACACCTTGTCCTTATACCTACCAATGGTAAAATCCACCCATGCTTGCTCATTGACTAGGACATGTTCACCTTTGCTCAACCAAGTGATTCTATAGGGATTGTTGTGAGGTATCCTTTGTAATTTGAGCTTACTCACTGCCTCTTCTAACACAATGTTGTCTGTAGACCTTGAATCAATGATTACTTTGCACACTTTGTCCATAATCTTGCATTTGATCCTAAATAAGGACCTTCTTTGGCTTGTCTCTTCTCTGATCGGTTCTTTGATCAATGTTCTCCTTATCATCAAGTTGTTGCCTACCTCTAACTCTAAGGCAACTTTTGAAGTCTTGCTGCTTGAAGACTCTTCTTGAAGATAGCTCACTCTTCTTTCAGCACAATGTGATGATGATCCCTTCTCTGGACACCTATATGCTGGATTATCAAGTTGGTTACAATGGTAACACTTGATTGTTGAAAAGTATGAGGAACCTCTACCTTGGCCACTAGATCTTCCTCTGAAAACACTATTGGATCACCTTCTTCTATTGAATCCTCCTTTACTGCTGCCACTATCTTGTTGCTCAGTGATTTTAGACTCTCCTTGTGTTCTTTTTTCAAAACTTCTTCCTCCAAAGCCTTCTCTATGGCCTCTATTGTCTTTTCCTCTACCCCTGCCCCTATTGTTTCTTGAGTCATGTCTTCTTTTCATTTTTTCATCCACCTAAAGGGCAAGTTGATAGGTTTGATGGACTATTTTTGGGCTCATTAGACTAATTTCTTCTTGGATGTTCCATCGTAGACCATTTAGGTACCTAGCAACCTTGAGACTCTCTTCTTCCATCGCATGAGATCTAAGGCTAAGTTTGTGAAACTCCTCCGTATAGCTACTGACATCAAGACCTTTTTGTCTTAAGTTTTGCCTCTTCCTATGAATTTGCACTTCATAGTCATCAGGGAGATAGACTTCTTTAATTTTGACTAACATCCCTTTCCAAGAAGAGATGGGTGCTTTTCCCATTTTCTTCCTTTCATCTTGCACAAATTTCCACCATGTGAGAGTAGATCCTCTCATCCTTGACTTGGCTACCTTGACTCTCTGGGCTTCACTTATGCCTTCACATTCAAAATGGTTCTCCATACCTTCTATCCATTCTAGGACTACTTTTGCCTCCATCTTACCAATGAACAATGATGATCCTTCCAGTGATTTGACACTCAAGGCCTTCAATGCCTTCAAAAAAGGTTCTTTCTCTAGGATAGGATCAGGTTCAGGTATCTTGTCTATCTCTGACACTTCTTTACCCTTCCCTTATGCTCCTTCCACCTTTACCAACACTTCACCTGCCTTGGTTTCTACCTCTCCATGCTTACTCTCCAATTATAGCAAGTTCTCCTTCACGAATCTATTCTCTTCCTCCTGATCATCCACTTTATTTGGTAACTCTGCATTGGTCACTATGTTGCTGTCTCCTACAAATTCCACTAAGGACATCTACTCACCTAACCCAAATCTTATAGGCTCTGATAACAATTTGATAGGGTTTACCTAGTTTGTTCAACACTTCACCTAGCTGGTGTTACTCAATTGCACCAACTCACCAGGCCTAGTTGCTCTCTATACCTTCAAGTCCTTCTCTTGATTCTTTATCTCTCTAAGGTGTTTGCTTCAAGTGTTTTGCCTAGGAACCCTACCAATTCACAGTGCTTCTTAGCTGCTCAATTATGGCTTCTTGGCTTCAACTTGTCAAATTGACCTCCTACCATTGTGAGTTGATGCATAGGTGTGGAGGTACCTACTAATGTTTTTTTTATGCATTTGGGGTCTATTAGTGGCTTGCAATCATTAGGATTCTTACCGAGTCCAAAATCTTGCCTAGAAAAGGGCTACAAGGAATTAGCCCAATTAGACGTTCTAAAACCGGTTTTTTAGGGCTTGGGTGGAAATGATTCAAAGGACCTGCAAATAAGCTTGGATTTTCCTCAAAGATACACCTATCCCTAAAGGATTTTTGTGGTTTTGGCCTTTGGTTTCACTGTACAATGTACGAACCCCAAAATGAGGGTTTTGGAGGGTTTACTAAGCCTTTAACCAATAGTGAATGAACAAGTTGGGTTTTTGGTATCAAAAGGGTTTGGCAAAGCTTCTCCCTACATATAAAAATCTTCCCCAACTCCATGGACCCCCCAAAACTCTGAAAAGTTGATTTGGCGCACACCCTTGCCCTTAACACTTCATTTTCACCATATTTCCTCTAGCTGGGTTGCTCCTAGACTTGCCTAGAATAAGGTGATAGTCATACTTAAACTCCTCTCCAGAACTTGATCCTACATATGTACAATGTGCAGGTGGTTGCCTACTATTTCCCAACTAGCCATGATGGCAGCACGTGTGGAACTCATAGGGCAACCATATTTACAAGAAATCTACTATATACAAGCCAAAACTGGCTGTTTGCAAACTTGAACAAGAAAACACCAATGAACAGTATTTACAAGAATCTAAATTGAACCAAAAATTCAATAACACATAGGAGTAACTCAATCCATTTCTGGATCAATGGATTCAATCCATATTCAATTGCAAAATGAGTAAAATCAAGCCAAAATGCTGCCAACAAGACTAAAAATGAGTAGTTTCAGTTGTTGAACTTTGCATCACACACTTCTCCAAACTTGGTAAATGTGAAAGAGGGGGTATATATAGGTTTCCCATGTGTGGATTCCTCCTAGGGTGTTGGACAATCCCTAACTCCACCGCTAACCAATTCAGGACACAAGTTGTCATGACAACTTTTTGCAACTTTGCAACTTTTACACTTTTGGTCTTTCCAACCTACAATACCTATTCCAAGACATCACAAATGATGTTTAAAAATTTCCTAATACCAATTTAACCCTCCCTAATTCTTGTACCAATTTTTGACACCTTTTACCAATAAAAAGGTCAATTGGCTACTCAAACTCACTATTTACACAAAAATGCAAACCTAAGAAGAATGAACTCAACCTAGGCCTACATTGAACCAAAATACTAACTCTTGGACCCTCCTAGAGTCCTTATTCACTACTGACTTGGCTAGGGTCAGTACAAGCCAAAATTGTGAAAGCTAATTTGCCTAAGTCCTAGGTGCTCCTGCACCGGTTTATTATTTTGTATAGCGTGTAGGATTTGGAATATTGCCTTGGAGAGTTTGGAGATGACCTTAACTGTTGCACAATTTCAAGCACATTATTGATTTCTTTGTTATTGTTCATTTGATTTCTTGTATTTTTAGTTTCCTTGAGATTATACCGAGCAGGGACATTGAAGATGAACATAGCAATGAAAAGTACAAGTACTATTATGATTTTACTAAGCATTGATCTGCTCATATTCATTGCTAAAGAGCGTCCTTCTAACCAAGATGGCCAAGAAAGATAACAAGAAATAACTCGAGAGAATAAATAGCTCATTGAATAAGAGGATGAAATCCCAAGTGTTGAGAGAGAGAAAGTGGGGATGCAAATTGAAAAAGAGGTGAAGCGTATATATAGCGGGCCACATAAATGTGATAGTGTGAGCCTCATTGAGTATTTAAATGCTGAAACACAAAGGAGACATTCAAAACTAGAAAATGTGGAGTTGAATATGTAGTACATCATACACCAAAATATATATGTGTAATCAATGAAAGTGAGTAATTTGTATTTGAGGTTAGTCATAGATTATCATAAGCTTAGTTCACAATATTTTGGGGTGGTTTTGATTCTCATGTTGGGATAGTACCTCCTTGCTGCAGCTAGTTAACATCAAGCCTAGCAATGGTTTGTTCACTTGGAACAATAGGAGGGTGGGAGAGAATTGGATTGCTAAACGATTGGATCATTTTCTGGTTTCCTGTTTTTGGATTGGCGGGGGGTGGTCCTCAAGTTCTGAGATTCTAGAATGGAGAGGGTTGGATCACTGGCCCATCAAGCTAGTTTCATCTTCGGCTCAGGTTTCCCATTTGTCTTCATTCAAATTCAACCTTATGTGGATTCGGGACCCGTCGTCGCAGGTTCTTGTTGAGGACTGGTGGAGGAAAGGGATACTGGCCTTTGGCACTATCATGTACTCTGTTGCCAAGCAGCTGCAATTTGTTAAGCTTCAGCTTAAATAGTGGAACCGTCAAGGTTTCGGGCATATTTTTCATGAGAAGAAAGCTACTCAAATTGCACTGAATGAGATCACCAGTAAAATTAGGGAGCATGGGTTGTCTGAGGAACGGCTTACAGAGGAAGATAGGGCTGTCAAGGTGGTTGAGGAATGGGAGCTTCGGAAAGAATTATATTGGAAGCAAAGAGCTCGTATTGACTGGCTGAAGGAGGGGGACAAGAACACTGCTTTCTTCTTCAACTCAGTGAAAGCAAGAAGACATGGAAATTCCATTCCTGTACTGGTTAATGACAAAGGTGAGAAGTGCTTATCCTTGCAGGAGATGTCTAGGGAGTCTCTCCAGTTTTTCCAGTCCCTCTTTAGGGAGGACTCTCAGGGGGAAACAGTGGAGGAGAATCTAGTTCTGGATTGCATCCCTTCTCTTGTCTCGAGGGAGATGAATGAGTAGCTTTTGTGTCCTATTTTACTGGAAGAACTTGAGAGGATTGTCTTCCACATGAGGAAAGGAAAGGCTCCTGGACCAAATGGGTTCCCGGTTGAGTTCTTTCAAGAGTTCTGGGATATAATTAAGCTGGATTTATTGGAAGTAGTACAGAAGTCCCAAAGGAATAAACAGATTCTTAGGGCATTGAATGCGACCTTCATTTCCCTAATCCCCAAGTGCGAAGGGGCCGATCGATTAGGCCAGTTCCGCCCGATCTCCCTCTGCAATGTGATTTATAAGAGCATCTCTAAGCTGATAGCAGATAGATTGAAGAAGTGCTTGGGGAATGTTATTTTTGAGGAGCAGAGTGGGTTTGTGGAAGGGCACCAAATTCTTGATGGGGTGGTTATTGCTACAGAGACCATTCATTCTATGGCAACATCCAAGGAAAAAGCTATGTTTATCATACTGGATATGGCTAAGGAATACGATAGAGTTTGGTGATCCTTCCTTCAGAAGATCCTCAGGGCTTTTGGTTTTGCGGATGAGTGGATCCAATGGGTTATGAGTTGTGTTACGTCCACCTCTTTCTCTGTGCTTATCAATGGAGACCATACTGAGCTGTTTGGTGCTTCTAGGGGTCTCTGCCAGGGAGATCCTCTATCCCCCTATTTATTCATTCTTCTTGCTGAGGATCTGGGGAGGATGATTAAGCATAATGTGGGTTGAGGTTCTATTCAGGGTTGGAGATGGGGGAATGACTTGCAGTCGCAGTCTCACCTATAGTTTGTGGATGATACAGCCCTAATGGGGCTTGCTCAGATCAACGAAGCTTTGAATCTGCATAAGGTCCTGGATGTTTATCTTGCAGCATCTGGCCAGATGATCAATGAGGATAAATCTTCCATCCTCTTTTTCAACACTCCTGAGTCTATTCAGAGGAGGATTGCTCTTATCTTGAGATTCCAAGTTGGCTCCCTATCCCTGAAGTATTTGGGTATTCCTATTTCTCCTGGCAACCCCCCTAAGGAGTCGTGGCAGGGGATCTTGGATAAATTCCACTCCAAGGTTGAACACTGGACTCATAGATGGTTATCCTTTGCAGGGAGGGTTCTTCTAATTCAGTCAATGGTTCAGGCTTTGCCAACCTATCGATGTATGCTTCAGGTGGCTCCTAAGTGGTTCTTGAAGGGTTTGGACTCTCTGGCTAGGAAGTTCTTATGGGTTGGTAATCTCACCTCTTCCAAATGGAGTCTGGTCAATTGGGACCTGGTTTGTAGGCTGAAGCAGTTTGGGGGGCTTGGGTTAAGGCAGTCTATTCTTTTTTGGGGAAGCGCTTACTGCTAAATTGTACTGGAGGTGGTGTGTTGAGCAGGACAGAGGCTGGGCCAAGATTTTGGCCAACAAATATATGTAGAGGATCCCGGTGGAGGAAATCCCCAGATATCCACTTGAAGGAAAGGGCTCATCGATCTGGTACACTCTCAAGAGGGGGGCTTCTCTCATTAAGGTAGGGCTTTTATGGATCTGCAGAAGGGGGGAAGAGGTTCTTTTCTGGAATGATTCTTGGGATGGATACCCTCCCATTCTTGATCAGTTTTCTAACCTTGGAAACCTGGGCCAGAGGTTCTTGGAAGCTGGATGGTCAAGGGTGAGTGACTTTAAGGCTGTCTATAGGTGCGGTCGGCTGGAATTAGAGCGGTGGAAGACTCCTAATGAATGGCCGGTGCTTGGGATGGAGGAAGAATGTGCAGAGTTGCAAGGCATTTTGGCGAATAGACACTGTAACTCCCTGAAGGGTAGGGATGGGCTTGCTTGGTCTCCAAATCCTAACAACATTTTTTCTATGGCTAGTGGTTACTGGGAATTGTTGAGTCAAATACTTGAGGGAGGAGAAGTGAACTGGTGGAAACAGGTGTGGAATAATGCTTCTTGGCTAAACTGTAACTGCTTTGCCTAGACTTTGGCTTGGAATAGATGTCTAGCTTGGGACAATATCCACAAGCGGGGATTCTTGGGGCCTTCTATTTGTGTTTTATGTGGTAATGGAGAGGAAGATTCCTCACACCTGATCTTCAGATGCCCCTTCTCTATGTTGATCTGGCACTATTGGTGGGGGGTGTGGAAGCATCCTTGTGTCCATGTAGACTCTCTAGTGGAGTTTTGGAGCAGTTTGGGCAGACCTCCTATTTCATCCTCCTTCCTCCAGATGGTCTGGTATATTGGGCCCATCTTCATTCTGTGGCAGATCTGGCTCAAAAGGAATAGGAGGATCTTTCGGGAGGCCAAATTGTTTGTTCAACAAGTTTGGAATAGGATCATTGTTATGATTCGGGAGACAGTGGAAGCTAAATGTGAGGTGAATTTCCCGTTGGGTAGAGACGAGGCGGATATTGTGAGTAGGCTTGGATTACAGGAGCTGTCTCCTGACTCTGCTTGTGTCAGGAAAGGTAGACGGTCTATGAAGAGGGCGCAAAGGGTTGGAAGGTGGACACCCCCTCAGGAGGAGTATATCAAGATCAACACTGATGGCTCATCTAGGGGTAACCCAGGCCCTGTTGGTGTTGGGGGTGTGGGCAGGTATAGCAGGGGGGAGGTTGTCTTCTTCTTTTTGGTGCATAAAGGGTATCAGTCTAATAAATTTATGGAGGGTTTTGCAATTCTTTATGCACTTGAGTGGGCTTTGGCGAGGGGTTTAGGAAGGTGATTTGTGAATCGGATTCACAAATTGTTGTTAACTTGTTCTCTGATCAGAAGGTGAGTGGGATTCAGGGGCAGTTGGCAGGGATTGTTGAGTAGATTCTTCAAATTAGCTCTTTAATGGAGCAGGTGTCCTTCATCCATATTCCTCGTGAATGGAATGGTGTGGCTGACTGTTGGGCTAAGTGGGCATCAGAACATGATAATGAGTGGAAAGTGGAAGGCTGGGAGTATCTCTCTGGGGATTACTATCAAGAACTGCAGAAGATTCTCACTGAGGACATGGGTGGCTTTGAAGCTGGTTGATTTGCGGTTGGGCTAGTGTTCTTTTCGGGGGCCTCGGGGCTCTGATTCTTTTTGTAATGCCTGTTTCTGATTCTCAATAAAGTTTTTACCCTTTTGCCACAAAAAAAAAATCATTCAGAAGAAGAGAGGCAATGCCTCAAGTTCCTGCAAAAATTAAATAAAAAAAAATTCATTGAATTATTAGTCCAAGTTACTTGAAATTAATTGTTCATTACAATTTTTATAATAATTCAATCAATTCATATTAAATATGGACAAAATGAAAATCAAACTAAAAGAAAGTATTTTAGTTTAATTTTTAAGGTCAATTATATGATTTTATTCTAAATATTGTATACCATAATTATATTTTAACACTATTTTTGCAATATTATTGTGAATTAGAATAAATTTGCTACTTAAGATAATATCTATTATAAACTAGTGAGTGCATTATATTAAAGATGAAAGTTTTGTATTAATATAAAATGTTTAAGAAGCTAGTTTACGTAAAAAAAAATTGTGTTCCTTAATTTTTTATGTAATTCAATTAAATTTAAAATTCTTACAATTTTAATATCAAATTAGAAAGATTTCTGTAAACAAAATTTAAGTTAAAAAATTAATAATAAATGACTATCCAAATAAATAGTATTTAATAAGATAACTTACTTATAATTTTTTATATTTTTAACTAAAAACCGATGATTTAAACATAAAATTATATAATTAACATAAAATTATATAATAACTTTTAATTATATAAAAAGATAATATAAAATTTAACTACCTTGTTGAATAACATCAATTCAAACATAGAAAATGTCAAAGCAAAAATACAATCCACAACAAATTTTAATTTTAATGTTTGGTTCAAGAAAAATCAGCCACTCTTGGGCTACACCATTCAAAATAAAAGCACATTTTAAATCGGAAAAGTCCCTTCAACGCGCCATTGTTTTACTTTGAAGTTTGAATATCACCCTTCTTCACCGAGTTTTAGTATTGACCAATTCAAACAGCTGTTTCCTGTTATCTGTGTCTATAATTAAGATATGTTTGCTGTGTCTATAATTAAGATAATCAATCCGTTATATAAATATGTGATTATGATATGTTTATAAGTATTTATTTGCATTTTGTAACCAATGAAAATTATAAATATAACTAATAAAGCATATTCATTAATAGTGGATCAAATAGTAAAATATAACTAATAAAGCATATTCATTAATAGTCGGCTGCATATGACCTTTGCTCTGTTTGCAGGAAACTCGAGACTGCGCGGCACATTTTCTTTGACTGCCCTTTTGCTAGAGAAATTTGGTTAATGTTTAAGTATTATAGACACTGAGTTCAAATCTTTAAAATTTAATGTTTGCCTCTATCACTCCTGACTACACCTTAAAATAAAAGCACGTGTGAAGACCGGAAAAGTCCCCTGTTTTGATTGAACACGCCATTGTTTCTTTGAATATCACTCTTCTTCGGAGAATTCCAATATTAACCAGTTCAAAAACTATATAGAGAAACATTATAGTTTCTCTATAAATACAATAGAATTTCTTTATCTATAGCCATTCCCGATCTTTGCTCAGTATCACCCAGCTTTTTATTCTTCATTTGTAACCGAACAGGTTTCGTTGCTTAAGATTCTCTCTGTCAGTTAGTATCGTGAGATCGATGCTTCTGAAAATTCTGGTAGCATTGCTCCTGCTCAACATTATGTTTTCGCTCGCTGTATCTGCTCGATCAATCCTCAAGGAAAAAGTGAATACAAATACAGGCATGACCAAGAATAATGTAATTGATAATCTGGTTGAAATTGTGGAGATATTAGCATCGGGTTCTAACTGTGGAGGCAACATTAAAGATCCTAACTGCCGCAGAAGATAAAACAAGGCAGCACAGAGTTATTGTAAATCCAAAGCACAAAATTCAGGTTTTAATTTCCACTCTGGAAATTGATGACACTTTTACATAATTATCATAATTATAATCTATCTCCTTACACTAATTAATGACACATTTCATAACGCAGGTCGTTTTATCTATCTTGATTGTGTAATATTTAATTTTATTCCGGAAAATCAATAATATGCATGTTCAGTTTAATCAAATGTTAGATATTATTCATCAATGGTAGGTACATTAAACTTTTCAACAGACTTTTTTATCGAAGTGTCGCAAAATGTTACATGTCTCAAAAATAAAGGGTGTCTATAAATTAATGCACTTTGTCAAACTTATACAACTTATACGATGTTTTGTTTGGATTCTAAGGACAGTGAATCATAAGCATAGGAATCCAATATTTTCAGATCGGGTTACAATCGGATACTATCTCATAAAGCTATCGTTCCATCTCCTGTTGATGGTCTCCAAGCTTGGAGTGTGTATAATGTTTATACGAAGGCCAAGTAGTCCTTGCATTGAATCCATGTGTACATCATCCAGAATATCCAAATAACTCATACCCACGGCTATGTATATGCTATGTAACAAGTTATATATGTTATAGTTTGGATCACATCCAACCTTTAAACCACTCTATACATCTTATAATACATATTTTTTACTTAAATAGTGCTTTAAAATATTGATTATAAGTTATCGATCATTCAATTATCGTGATTTAATTGGAAAACCAACAATTCAGTTAACGGTGTATCATTTATAAATAGGGTACAATTATTCCAATAATAATTAAATATCTAAACTTCATGATTTCTCTCATATAGCTACAATTCATATCTAAAATATTCTATGGTAGACTTGTAATTCTTTTGCATAAAATATTAGCAATTTTACTTGGTAATTAATACTATTGATTCATTTCTAATTCTTTGCATTCATTTGGCCAATGATTCTCAGAGGTTTATAAATTAAATGAAAATAATGCTTCATGTTTCTACACAAGGGAAGTTAGGTTACATAAATAGAGAGGAGGGGAAGATAGAGAAAGGGAGGGGGATAAAGGGAGACAAATAGTTAGACTATAGCTTGAGAGTGAGTGAGAGAGAGAGAAAGAGAGAGTGTGTGTGTGTGTTCAATATATAGAGAGGGGGGGAGATATAGATAGATGGAACTATAGAGATATTGAAGGGGATAAAAAAGAGATAAAGAGAGGAGAGAGATTAATATTTAGAGAAAAGACAAACAGGGATAGGGATAGAGGTAGAGAGGATATGTATAAAAAGAGTCAGGAAAGAAGGCCCAAGATAGATAGAGATATCATACAAGATAGATGGACTGAATGTGTGTGTGTGTGTGGAGCAAAATAGAGAGAGGTGGACATAATGATTTATAGATAGAGAGAAAGATATATATATATATATATAGAGAGAGAGAGAGAGAGAGAGAGATAGAGACAGAGAGAGAGAGAGAGATAAAAGGGGAAAGAGAGATGAAAACATGACATAGACAGGTAATAAAGAGAAAGGTTTAGATAGAGGGAGAAATAGAGATAGGGAAAGAAAGAGAGATAGAGATAGAGATAGAGATAGAGATAGAGATAAGCAAGGAAAAACAAAATTGTGTTTATATATGTGTTAGAGAGAGGAGAAGTAAAGACATAAAAAGAAAGAATGATGGGGAGAGGAATGAAAGAGGTATAAAGGGATAGAAAGGAGAGATAAAGTAGACATAACTTGAAAAATATAAAGGGGGCAAGAGAGAGGGAGGGGAGAAATAATGATAGAGAGAGGGATATGATGATAGAGAGGGAGATAAAGAGATGTAAATATGAAGATATAAGAGGTTATATATAGAGATAGGTAGAGAGAGATCTATAGAGAGAAAGTAGGAGAGACGAAGGGAGAGGATTCGACGAGAGAGAGAGAGAGAGAGAGAGAGAGAGAGAGAGAGAGAGAGAGAGAGAGAGAGAGAGAGAGAGAGAGAGAGAGAGAGAGAGAGAGAGATGGAATGTGTATGTGAGTGAGAGATATGGAGATAGATATAGAAAGGGAGAATGATATATATAAATAGATAGAGAGGTGGAGACAAAGAGAGATAGGAAGAGAGATAGATAGAAAGAGGAAGTGATACAAAAATATATATAGTGGGAAAGATACAGAGAGAGATACTTGAAAGGTAAGGAGATACAGGTAGGGGAGAGCGATAGAGATGGTGATGATAATATTTCTTACATATGAAACCCAAAAAGTATTCACAAAAGAAGTGATTAAGGATATTAATATTGGCAAGGTCAAACTTATAATGTTTATTAATTAGGCTAGCCTCAAGAAACTTTTTAAAGAAATAATCAAATAGATCAAAACTACTTGTAGGAAATTCAATGTTATTCCTTTACTTGCCTAGGACATCAGTCACTTTTAAAATAAAAAAATTCATCAATATTCCAGCGAGTTGGTTAGATAGGTTATGGTACTTTAGCGTTAAAAATATTAGATATTATAAGATTGAGTTAGCACTTTCTTGATTTTCTCAAAATTAAAAGAAAATTCAAGGAGCTAAAATTCATAGTTTGATAAGAAGCACAAAGACTTTGTTGGATTCCTCTTAAGAAAAAAGTTTAAAAGGGTAAAATAAAATTTTGGAAGATTTAAAGGAGAAGTTAAGGTGGATAGAAGTGCACATAAACATTCTTTAATTTTGTGTCAAGTTTAAGTATTAGGAAATTTGCACTACATAAAACACACCTCCAAAAATATTTATCTTCTAATTGAACTTGATAGAGTACCGTAAGAAAATTAGCTACGGAATTTTTGCCTTTGAAGTAAATCTATTCAAAATAGAGAGCTATTAAAATCTATTTATTCTTCTCACTCTAATAATGGTAAATAACTTTATTTTCCCAAAAGTATTGCATTACATTTTTAGTTAGAAGTGTTTAACTTAATCAAAATTTTATTAGATTAGATTGTTGTTGATTTTATTTAAGAAAAAAGTATGACCATATCACATTTTGGTAAGTAGTGAATTAAAATTATGTAGCACATATAGATGTAAAAAGTATGCATGATATATGTCTTCAGACATGTAGTGTCGCATTTAAAACACTTCATTGGTGAAGCAGCCACCAAGGTTCAAACCCTTGCTAGGCCATTGTGCTCACAGGCCTTGTGTCTTTGATGCGCAATTGTGCTCGCAGGTTTGAACAAGTGAAGTATGGGGATGAGGTCCCCGAGTTGTTGCCTCACCGGTTCATAGCTTCGGGTCAAAAGCGTTTCACGTGGAGCTGGAGGGTGTGTCATGCCAGCATCGCCAATCACGTTAAAATGTTTACCAGATATTATTTAAATAAAAAAAAAGAGTATGCATGATATGTTGGAGAGAATGATACGTATCAATTATAGGTACTAATGATTTTCACTAAAAATATTGATAAACATTTTTTCATCAAATTAAAATAAAATTTTAAATCCTAAGATAAAAATGAGGTGGTATCATCAAATTATAATCTTACATTTCACAATGCTATGGAACACATGTAGCTATCAACAAGCCCCATGTTAGTGTTATTAGCTATAGCACATAGATGGGTGTAGACTAAGATAAAAAATTCTTTTTCTAATGTGAGGACATATAATGAACATGAAATACATTAGCTATCATATAATTGGATGCCAATTGAAGGCACTCTTGGCACATGGAGGATAATGGTTGTAGCAATACTTGCCTTGAAATCAAACATGAAAGCACATAGATGAAAAATAAATAAATCATACTTTTTGGTACATCCTGATTTTTGCTGAAATCATACATTTTTTGGAAAATATAATTATTTAAGCTTTAAGAGGTCCCATTTGAAGTAATTAATTGAAGAGAGTTAGATCAAAGGCTCTTAGATCAAAATTTCTTGGATAGAACCTCTCTACTTCTAAATCATACTTGCAATGGAGTCTCCTTTGCATCTATCAAATGCTGACAAAAAACCAATTTTACATTAGCTTTTGAGGGGTCAAACGAATTCATTTAGAAGTTTTGTTTTCTTGAGGATTTAGTCCTTATTATAATCTTTCCAAATAGTATAATTTTTAATATATTTAAGTTTATTAATATATTTTTATTTTATTTTTTATGAATGTAGGTTTTTCACCGAACATGAACTTCTTTGTTTAATGCATTGGGAAAAATAGCAAACTAATTCAAAAAAATTCTGAAAAATATATATGCCCTAGGTATTGATGTCTTCTTTCTAACAAAAAAAATAAAACTTAATTTTGATATATATAGAGCAAGTTATGTGTTCAAACGTACACCTATATCTAAATTATAATTAGTCGGACTTCAAAACTTAATAAAATAAAAAATATTCAACATATCACTATCAAACCAACTGTATGCCCTGGGTATTGATGTTACAAACCAAAATTTAAAAGAGATAAGTTTTTATCATTTATATAAAAAAATTTATACGTTTCGGGATGCACATCACTCTTAAAAAATGTTGTTTCCTGTAAAAAACTACTTTTGAGGGAGATGGAAAAATCAATAAAATTTTATTCAAAAAAATTTGAAAAAAATATATTTAGAATCTACAAAAAGGATGTTACAAATCACTAGTTTACATCATCTTCAAATTCTTAACGATTTAAAAGTTATAGGTGTCGGAAAGTGAAGGTTTTTTGCAAAATGTTCATCTAAGTGTCAAAGTTGGTCAAAAAGTGGGAACCAGTATTGTGAGTTCACCCAACATGTAAACAACTTTTGAAAATCCATTAAAGTATATCTCAACAAAGACTATTAAGACCAATAACTGAACATCAATAAGAAACCGTCAAACAATATTATAAAACCATGGGCTAAAATCAACCAATAAAGTGGAACCAACCTTATCTCCAATGCTAGATGCCCTATGATGTGTCGAAACACACATAACATGTGTACCTCCCTTTAACAACTCATTTATGTGTCCAATGCATTTTTATATTTCCTATTTTAGGAGACCAAACTTCCAAAGGCCATAACTTGTGAACTAGGTGTCTAATTGACGAACTGTTTGAAGTGCCAAAAATCTTGCGACATGCTATATCACCTCATAGCCTACTACGCCAATCACAACAAATTTTTAGGAGGTTTCGAAGCCTCTAAAGCCCTTGAAATTGAATTTAAAAATTTCATCGCAAATTTTAAAAACATAAACTTTAATATCTTAAAACTCGTTATGATCTTGCAATGAAAATTTACTAGCATGCTTATCTAGCTAATCTGAAGCTTTGGAGAAAATTTAGAACTAATTTGTTCATAAATATAAACTTATATAAGTAGTAACCTTATATAAATGCAAGGTTGAGACATCATTTTTCCAATAATACTCACATTCCCATTTCAAAGAGGCCATTTTGGGAGGACTTAGGTGTCCCACAGAATCATAAATTTGTGTAGCTTGGAATTTTCATTGCTAGTCATATCCATTTCATATACATGAAACACCCAACATAGAACAATTTGATGTATAGTTGAATTTATGCAACTTGTAATCTTCATGTATCCCTAATATAACACAACTTTTTAGTTTGTGAACCATAGAACTACATTTAATGGTGTATTCTCTTGCCTCTTTATATAAGTTTTCTTGTGTGTCTGCAATAGAATTCTAGGGACAATATTTAGTGATAGATATATTTTGTACATTTAATTCTATTAACTTAGTTAACTTGGAACCTTTTTTTGCCTTAGTACTAATATTATTGTATTTGTCTCTTTTCATATATTCTCCATGTTTACTATTTCTTCACATTCAATTCATTTTTTATTGTTTCTTTCATAAATGCTTCATGTGTTGCATGTTTCATGTCTAACATGTTTTTTAATGCTCTTACTCCATGTTTGTTTCATTATTACTTTATTTTTTGTGTCTTATGTTACTCTTCATTTGTGTATCTTACTTTGAGTGATTTTGTGTGTATAAAATTATGGGTTGATATGATCCTAAGCTTTGGGGCTTGCACAACCCTCAAATTAGTGTCATCCTATCTTCTATGTATCTTTCTCTCATCTACTTTTTTCTTTTCTATGAGTATGAGCATAAGTTAATACACCTACTAAAATGGGTGCTACATGTAATATTATAATATTCACACCTTAATAGTTTAATGCTCTATTTTGTACCTACTTGAGCCTTCCTCGAGTTCTTTTGAAGACCGTTTATGATCTCTAATACCCTAAAACTTCACCAAATCCCTCACACACAAATCACAATAAAACACAAAAATGATACTTGGCCCTATATTAAAGGCCTCAATGCATGGGTCTCCCTATTGGAGGCCCCTTTTTAAGTAGACCCGTATGGCCTTCAGCTTAGTCCTACCAAAAGGGGTTCAAATTTGGGGTGTTCTGAATGTTAGCCTTTACCTATCATAATTCAATCTTGATTTTTACATTTGATTGTTTTTTTTTGTTCTATACTTGCAATAACCTTGTACTCCCTATATAAAGAACATAATTTATACTTCACAAATTACAATGTCTAAAACTACAATCCAATCCAATTCAACCTAGAACATTAATACAATGAATGGGATTTAAAACCATATAGGAGTAAAGTACAAGCACTCTGCACTCAAGTTTAAATCATTCTTCTCATTAAATGTCTTTTGCACAAACACTTGCAATAATTCCAAAAGAGAATTGCATACCCAGCTTTATGTGGACTGCTTGAGAGGGTTTCATACCTAAGGTAATCTTTTTATTTTATCATTTTTCATTTTCTAAGCATGTGTTTCTTTGAAGTTCTCTTAATCATCACCACTTTTTTGAAGGAGGGAACACCAACATAGGGATTGACTTAGGCAAGCCCTATATAGAAGAACCATTTTCCCTATTTCATATGTGTGCAACTACAAATCTAACAAAAAGAAAAGTATAAAAGGACAGAGAAGATAGTCACAAACATTGTCAAACTTTGAATGAATGAAAACCTTCACACTTGGGTGCCTAGTACCCCTATATTACTAGATTAATCAAGATGTTTAGGAGAAATATGTGCAAAGATTGTTGATTCCATTTTTAGTCATCACCCAAGACTCAAGGTCAACTCAAAACATGGGTAGCCAATATCTCTATTAAACATAGTTAGTTATAGATTTGCGTTTTAGGTTCTTCCACTTTAACTTTTCATAGTAGCATTATTGTTTCTATATTTCATACTACATTTAATATGATCTATTAAATTTAGTCATTTTGCCATTTTTAACCTAGTCCATATACACACACTTCACTATCTCAATATTTTGCAACAAAGTAATAGAATCGAAGAGCATAGCTCTTCCTTGGGGTGAGAAACTAGGCCTATTCATGTTCCAATGTCACAAAGGATTTAATATTTTTATTTTGTATTGATTAATCTTAGGATTTTATTTCCTACATTCAAATACTAAGACCATCCTAAAAATATCTTGTAGCACTTGAAAGAATGGTTGATATTGTTGACTAGTAATATAAACAACTTTGAAGTCACACTGGTAGACAATATGAACATATGTGTGTGTATGTGTTTCATCAGTGACAACATATGAAGTTGGCACAAAGTATGACCATAATTTTTGACATGGAAACCCAAATAGGGAAAAACCATGGTGGGAGTTGGCACCCACAAATATTTGTACTCTTTTGAAGTATGACCTATTAGGAGCAGACCCTGTTAGGAGTCACCCAGTTAAGGGAATTGTTTGGTAGCCTGGTTAGGAGCTTGATGATCTATTAGGATCAATCTTGTGAGAGGATTTAACACTCTTTTGAGAGCTGCCCTATTAGGGGACTGAAATGATTAAGTCCTGTTAGGACCTACTTGGTTAAGGGATTTAACTTGTTGCAATTGTTAGGGAACAATAGTGAAAAAGTGATCTACTACTTGCACTTCTTTGCTTGCTAAACTAGATCCAATTATGCTCAATACTCTGCAACTCTCAAGAGTATCTCACACTTCTCTTGGATGGATCAACACATTCTCTAAGACCACCAACATCATAAACATCAATTGTGCCATCCTAAATAGCCATCTCAACAAGGTTGGCCACTAAAACCTAATTACATCTTGGAAATACAATACAAATGATAAAAAATCATCTCAGATCAATATACAATTCATTACATCAAATAACAATTCAATATCAACCATTGGTTGATCATAACCCATCACAAAAAAACCAATCTGTACCAAAGTCAAAACCTCAAAACACTCCACTAAGCATTTCGCTGTTTCCCAAGAAATTCTTCCTTGAATCGTACCAAAACAACAATTAAATCATTCATGCAGGTTGTGGCATGTTACCACCTTCATGTAGACTCATCTTCGATCATCATCATAACAAAAATCATTATTGGTTTGATGGTTTCTTCACCAGTCTTAAACCCTACTAAAACCTTAGCAAAACTTCATCAGAAATTTGAAACACACCTTTTGATAATCATCACAAGTTTTGGTTTCGATCAGATACTCCTTTCCATGATACAAGCTCACATTCCAAACCACAAATCACCAATCATCGTTGATCATCCAATTCAATCAAAACATCTCTTCTTTACCGGTTAAAGTCCTATTTCACATACTTCAATTCTCTGCTGGTAAACCCTGTCTTCCAGTAAACCAAATCACTTAGATGAAAAAACAAAACATAAGGAACATCAACAATCATCATTCGACATCAGTTGCCATCAATGACAATGCAAATAATTGATTAAGTCATCTAATCACAAGATCTCAATCTCTTCATCTCAAATAGACTTCTATGCGCTACCGGTGCAGTCATCAGTCTTCAACTGCTTCACCTCATTTCAATCAGTTATGCCAAATGCCAACAATTGCCCCCTTTGGCATTGATGGAAACACTAATCAGATATACAATCAGATTAACATCATCATCTTCAAATTTCTTGTCAGTATCACCTAATCTATTGGTTCTCATCCTTTGTCTTCTCCTTTGTTTTCTACCCCTTAACCAATGCTTCTCTCAATCTGATCTTCAACTTCTCCCATATAAGATTTCTTTTCTTCTCCCATATCTGCCATATTTGATTTCTTTTCTTCTCCCATAGCTGCCATATCTGATTTCTTTTCTTCTCCCCCTTTGACAACAATGTCAAAGGTATAAATGCATCACTTGCCTTCAATTTTGTTGTTGCCTCTTCCATAATCTCTACTAATCAAATTAGAAAAATTATATCAAAGCATTAAATCAAAGATTTACATCAAACTTGCTCCCTCAAAGGAGTAGCCTACACCTTCATCAATCCTTAGTGAAAGATAAACATGAAATCCATAGGATTGATGCATCTCCGCCATTCTAGTTCTTCTGGTGTAGAGGTCTAATCCCTATTTTACCTCTAAGAAACTCAAAGGTAGCCTTCGATAAGGGCTTAGTAAAGATACCAGCTACCTGATCTTTACTCTTCACATATTCCATTTTCACCTCTTTTTTCTTGAACTCTTTCCCTTAGGAAATGATACTTCAATTCAATGTGCTTGGTTCTAGAATGAAGTACAGGATTCTTAGAAATATTTATTGTGCACTTGTATTATCACAATAGATAGTCACCGATTCAAACATATCTATCTTGAATCCTTCTAGCACATGTCTCATCCATATTGCCTATGTGCAATTCATGGATGCAGCCACATACTCTGCTTCAGCTGTAGATTGAGAAACACATGTTTGTTTCGCTCATCCATGCCACTAAAGAATATTGTTTATGATTTGATTTGATTGTTTATGAAGTGTCACTCGAGGCCTTCAATGCCTTCAAAAAAGGCTCTTGCTCTAGGATAGGATTAGGTTCAGGTATCTTTTCTATCTCTGATGCTTCTTTACCCTTCCCTTCTGCTCCTTCCACCTTTACCAACACTTCACCTGCCTTGGTTTCTACCTCTCCAAGCTTACTCTCCAATTCTAGCAACTTCTCCTTCAGGAGTCTATTCTCTTCCTCCTGATCATCCACTTTCTTTGACAACTCTATATTGGTCACCATGCTGCTGTCACCTACAGATTCCACTGAGGACATCTACTCACCTAGCCCAAATCTTATAGGCTCTGATACCAATTTGATGTGGTTTACCTAGTTTGCTCAACACTTCACCTAGCTAGTGTTGCTCAATTGCACCAACTCACTAGGCCTAGTTTCTCTCTAGACCTTCAAGTCCTTATCTTGATTCTTGATCTCTCTAAGGTGTTTGCTTCAAGTGTTTTGGCTAGGAACCCTACCAATTCACAATGCTTCTTAGGTGCTCAATTATGGCTTCTTGGCTATAACTTGTCAAACTGACCACCTACCATTGTGAGTTGATATAGACGTGTGGAGGTGTCTACTAACGTGTTTTTTATGCATTTGGGGTCCATTAGTGGCTTGCAGTCATTACGTTTCTTACCAGTTCCAAAATCTTGCCTAGAAAAGGGCTACAAGGAATTAGCCCAATTAGGCCTCCTAAAACCGGTTTTTTAGGGCTTGCGTGGAAATGATTCAAAGGACCCCCAAATAAGTTTGGATTTTCCTCAAAGAAACACCTATCCCTAAATGATATTTTTTGTTTTGGCCCCTGGTTGCACCGTCCAATGTACAAACCCCAAAATGAGGGTTTTGGAGGGTTTACTAGGCCTTTAACCAACAGTGAATGAACAAGTTGGGTTTTTGGTATCAAAAGGCTTTGTCAAATATTCTCCCTAAATAGAAAACTCTGCCCCAACTCCATGGACCCCTCCAAACATTTAAAAGGTGATTTGGCGCACAGCCCTGCACTTAACACTTCATTTTCACCTTATTTCTTCTAGCTGGGTTGCTTCTGGACTCGCCTAGAATAAGGTGATAGTCATACTTAAACTTGTCTCCAGCACTTCAACTTGCATATGTACAATTTAGAGGTGGCTGCCTACTATTTCCCAACTAGCCGTGATGGCATCACATGTGGAACTCATAGGGCAACCATATTTACAAGCAATCTACTATATACAAGCCAAAAATGGTTGTTTGCAAACTTGAACAAGAAAACACCAATGAAAAGTATTTACAAGACTCTAAATTGAACCAAAAACTCAATAACACACAAGAATAACTCAATCCATTGCTAGATCAATGGATTCAATCCATATTCAATTGCAAAATGAGTAAAATCAAGCCAAAATGCTGCCAACGAGACTTAAAATGAGTAGTTTCAGTTGTTGAACTTTACATCACACAATTCTCCAACCTTGGTAAACGTGCAAGAGGGGGTATATATAGTTTTACCATATTTGGATTCCTCCTATCACATTGGACAATCTATAACTCCATCGCTAACCAATTCAGGACAAAAGTTGTCATGACAACTTTTTGCAACTTTGCAACTTTTGCACTTTTGGTCTTTCCAACCTATAAGACTTATTCCAAGTCATCACAAATGACGTTTAAAACTTTCCTAATACAAATTTAACCCTCTCTAATGCCTGTACCAAGTTTTGACACCTTTGACCAACAAAAAGGTCAATTGGTTACTCAAACTCACTATTTACACAAAAATGCAAACCTAAGAAGAATGAACTCAACCTAGGCCTACATTGACACCAAATACTAACTCTTGGACCCTCCTGGAGTCCTTATTCACTACTGACTTGTCTAGGGTCAGTAGAAGCCAAAATTGTGAAAGCTAATTTGCCTAAGTCCTAGGTGCTCCTGCACCAGTTTATTATTTTGTATAACGTGTAGGATTTGGAATATTGCCTTAGAGAGTTTGGAGACGACCTTAACTGTTGCACAATTTCAAGAACATTATTGATTTCTTTGTTATTGTTAATTTCATTTCTTGTATTTGTAGTTTCCTTGAGATTATACCAAGCAGGGACATTGAAGATGAACATAGCAATGAAAAGTAAAAGTACTATTATGATTTTACTAAGTATTGATTTGCTCATATTCATTTCTAGAGAGCGTCTTCTAACCAACATGGCCAAGAAAGATAACAAGAAATAACTCAAGAGAATAAATAGCTCATTGAATAAGACGATGAAATCCCAAGTGTTGAGAGAGAGAAAGTGACGATGCAAATTGAAAAAGAGGTGAAGCGTATATATAGCGGGCCACATAAATGTGATAGTGTGAATCTCATTGAATATTTAAATTCTGAAACACAAAGGAGACATTCAAAACTAGAAAATGTGGAGTTGAATATGGAGTAAGTCATACACCAAAATATCTATGCGTAATCTATGAAAGTGACCAATTCGTATGTTAGGGTAGTCACGATTCTCATGTTGTGTGCAACAATGCAATTTTCTAATATTTAACACAATATTTCTAGTAGGTTATATTTAGCCTCTTTTAGTAAGGGATATAAAGTCTTTCTCATATTTTTTAAAAATTGTTTATCGTTAAAATTTAAATTATAAATTACAATAGTCTACATATTTTGATGTTTTATTTTTTATTATAGAAGCACATTAATCTATACATGGAATTGTGCAAATGTAAATGTTTAATGAAAAATATCAATTATGTTAATTTATGTAAAAAAATTGTCGTATTCATTGAATTATTAGTCCAAGTTACTTGAAATTAATTGTTCATTACAATTTTTATAAAAATAATTCAATCAATTCATATTAAATATGGACAAAATGAAAATCAATCTAAAAGAAAGTATTTTAGTTTAATTTTTAAGGTCAATTATATGATTTTTTTCTAAATATTGTACACAATAGTTATATTTTAACAATATTTTTACAATATTAATGTGAATTAGAATAAATTTGCTACTTAAGATAATATATATTAAAAACTAGTGAGTGCATTAAATTAAAGATGAAAGTATTGTATTAATATAAAATGTTTAAGAAGCTAGTTTACATAGAAAAGCATTATGTTCCTTAATTTTTTATGTAATTCAATTAAATTTAAAATTCTTACAATTTTAATATCAAATTAGAAAGAAAGATATCTGTAAACAAAATTAAAGTTAAAAAATTAATAATAAATGACTATCCAAACAAATAGTATTTAATAAGATAACTTATAATTTTTTATATTTTTAACTAAAAACGGATGATTTAAACATAAAATTATATAATAAATTTGAATTATATAAAAAGATAATATAAAATTTAAGTACCTTGTTGAATAACATCAATTCAAACATAGAAAATGTCAAAGCAAAAATACAATCCACAACAAAATTTAATTATAATGTTTGGTTCAAGAAAAATCTGCCACTCTTGGGCGACACCATTTAAAATAAAAGCACATTTGAAATCGGAAAAATCCCTTCAATGCGCCATTGTTTTACTCTGAAGTTTGAATATCACCCTTCTTCACCGAGTTTTAGTATTGACCAATTCAAATAGCTGCTCTTTCCTGTTATCTGTGTCTATAATTAAGATATACTTTCATTCTGCACCTTTGCTCTGTATAATTAAGATATACTTTCTTCATTTGTAAACTGAAAACGCTTCTTTGCCTATTAGTATGGCAAGATCGATGCTTCTGAAAAAAAAAGAGTATGCATGATATGTTGGAGAGAATGCTACCTATCAATTATAGGTACTAATGATTTTCACTAAAAATATTGATAAACATTTTTTCATCAAATTAAAATAAAATTTTAAATCCTAAGATAAAAATGAGGTGGTATCATCAAATTATCATCTTACATTTCACAATGGGATGGAACGCAATGTAGTTATCAACAAGCCCCGTGCTATTGTTATTAGATTTAGGACATAGGTGGGTGTAGGCTAAGATAAAAAAAAATGCTTTTGCTAATGTGACGACATATAGTGGACATGAAATACATTAGCTACCATATAATTGGATGTCAATTGGAGGCACTCTTGGCACATGGAGGATAATTGTTGTAGCAATACTTGCCTTGAAATCAAACATGAAAGCACATATATGAAAAATACATAAACATGTAAACAAATTTTGAAAATCCATTAAAGTATAACTCAACAAATACTATTAAGACCAATAACTAAACATCAATAAGAAACTGCCAAACCTTATAATAAAACAATGGGCTAAAATCAACCAATAAAGTGGAACCAACCTTATCTCCAATCCTAGATGCCCTATGATGTGTTGAAACACACATAACATGTGTACCTCCCTTTAACAGCTCATTTATGTGTTCAATGCATTTTTTATATTTCCTATTTTAGGAGACCAAACTTTCAAATGCCATAACTTGTGAACTGGGTGTTGTTTGAAGCGCCAAAAATCTTGTAACATTCTTTATCACCTCATAACCTACTACGCCAGTTACAAAAACTTTTTAGTATGTTTCGAAGCCTCTAAAGCCCTTGAAATTGAATTTAAAAATTTTATCGCAACTTTCAAAAACATAAACTTTAATATCTTAAAACCTCGTTATGCTCTTGCAATGAAAATTTACTAGCATGCTTATCTAATGAATTTGAAGCTTTGGAGAAAATTTAGAGCCAATTCATTCATAAATAGAAACTTATATAAATAGTAAGCTTATAGAGATGGAAGGTTAGGACACCATTTTTCCAATAATACTCACATTCCCATTTCAAAGAGGCCATTTTGGGAGGATTGCTAGTGCTATCCATTTCATATACATGAATCACCCAACATAGAACAACTTGATGTATAGTAGAATTTATGCAGCTTGTAATCTTCATATATCCCTAATATAACACAACTTGTTATTTTGTGGACCATAGAACTACATTTAATGGTGTATGCTCTTGCCTCTTTATAGAAGTTTTCTTGTGTGTTCACAATAAAATTATAGGGATGATATTTATTGATAGATATAATTTTTACATTGAATTCCATGCATGTTTCATGTCTAACATGTTTTTTAATTCTCTTACTCCATGTTTGTTTCATTATTACTTTATGTTTTGTGTCTTATGTTACTCTTCATTTGTCTATCTTACTTTGAGCGATTTTGTGTGCATAAAATTATGGGTTGATATGATCCTAAGCTTTGGGGCTTACACAACCCTCAAATTAGTGTCATCCTATCTTCTATGCAGCTTTCTCTCATCTACTTTTTTCTTTTCTATGAGTATGAGCATAAGTTAACACCCCTTCTAAAATGGGTGCTACATGTAACATCACAATATTCGCACCTTAATAGTTTCATTCTCTATTTTGTACCTACTTGAGCTTTCCTCAATTTCTTTTGAAGACCGTTTATGATCTCTAATACCCTAAAACTTCACTAATCTACTCACACTTAAACCACTATCAAACACAAAAATGAGACTAGGCCCTATAGTAAAGGTCTCAATGCATGGATCTCCCTATTAGAGGCCCCTTTTTAAGTAGACCCCTATGGCCTTCACCATAGTCCTACCAAAAGGGGTTCAAATTTGGCGTGTTGTGAATCTTAGCCTTTACCTATCATAACTCAATCTTGATTTTTACATTTGATTGTTTTTTTTTGTTCTATACTTGCAATAACCTTGTACGCCCTATATAAAGAACATAATTTATACTTCACAAATTACAATGTCCAAAACTACAATCCAATCCAATTCAACCTAGAACATTAAAACAATGAATGGGATTAAACTATATAGGAGTAAGTACAAGCACTCTACACTCAAATTTTAATCATTCTTCTCATTTATCGTTCTCATTAAATGTCATTGCACATATACTTGCAATAATTCCAAAAGAGAATTGCATACCTAGCTTTATGTGGACTCCTTGAGAGGGTTTCATACCTAAGGTAATCTTTTTATTTTATCATTTTTCATTTACTAAGCCTTTGTTTCTTTGAAGTTCTCTTAATCATCACCACGTTTTTGAAGGAGGGAACACCAACATGGGGATTGACTTAGGCAAGCCTGTATATAGAAAAACCATTTTCCCTATTTTATAAGTGTGCAAGTACAAATATAACAAAAAGAAAAGTATAAAAGGACAGAGAAGATAGTCACAAACATTGCCAAACTTTGAATGAATGAAAACCTTCACACTTGAGTGCCTAGCATCCCTATCTTACTAGATTAATCAAGATATTTAGGAGAAATATGTGCAAAGATTCTTGATTGCATTTTTAGTCATCACCCAAGACTCAAGGTCAACTCAAAACATGGGTAGCCAATACCTCTGTTAAACATAGTTAGCTATAGATTTGAGTGTTAGGTTCTTCCGCTTTAACTTTTCATATATAGTAGCATTATTGTTTCTATTTTCATACTACGTTTACTATGATCTATTAAATTTAGTCATTTTGCCATTTTTAACCTAGTCCATATACACACACTTCACTATCTCAATATTTTTCAACAAAGTAATAGAATCGAAGAGCATAACTCCTCGTTGGGGTGAGAAACTAGGCCTATTCATGTTCCAATGTCACAAAGGATTTTATGTTTTTAGTTTGCATAGATTAATCTTCGGATTTCATTTCCTACATTCAAAGACTAAGACCATCCTAAGAAGATCTTGTAGCACTTGAAAGAATGCTTGATATTGTTGACTAGTAAAATCAAAGAAACAACCTTTCTAGTGAAGATGGTGAGAAAGGTATTGGCCTTGGTATAGTTTATGTAACTCAATAGATCTTTAACATTTTAAAGAAATTAAGAGTACTAAAAAAGAAAATGATGGCAATGTTACTAATAAAAATTTTTAAAATAAAATTTTGATATATTATGAACTAAAATCATGTAGGTAGGACTTATCCTAGAATATTGTACTTCCATAACATCATGTAAATCTCTTCAAAAATAAGTATGTTATAAAACATTAAGATCAAACCGCTCAAAAAAAATATTCTTTCAAGTAGAGCCTATCCACATAAAGGGCCGACAAGGTAAAAATTAATGTTAATGATAATGGTTCTCTAGATATAACTATTCAAGAAATGGTAAAGGATTTTGAGTAACATGAAACAAAATTTCCAACTTCTTAGGGTAACTATTCCTATCAAAAAATATATTTTGATTTCTAAAAGCTCGAGGCCACCTTTCAAAGGAAAACTAATATTTCATTCATCGGTTTGATAGATGAGATTATGTGGCACACCATCATTACTTTACCACATACTCTGATGATAGAAAAGATCATTTAATGTCTAGATAATTTATTTACCAAATATATTAAGAGTCTAGAGTTTTCTTAAATTTGAAGGACTGTATAATAAATGTGGAAGAATGTCATATTCATGGGCATATAGGATAAAATGAAGGAATTTAGATAGATCCTAAAAGATTAATAGAAATAGATCTTATCCTCTAACTCAAGATTTTGAAGGATGTGTTGTCCTTGTCCAAGTTAATTAAAATTGTTAGGATGCTCATCCCAATCTTTGTTGAGAAGAAAAAACCCATTTCCAAAAGGATTAACAAGGGGTGATCAATTAACTAGACTAATGAACTAGCTTATTTATTTTAGAGGGTAGATAGGAGTCAACACTATCAAACATTGAAATTTTGAATTTCCAAAGTTGAATTCATTGGATGTGGAGTATATCTAATATCACAAAAGTAGCCCTAGATAAATGAATGATAATTCTATTCCAAGAAATGAATATTTAGGTATATGTTTAATAATAGATGTAGTAAATGTTAAATACGTGAAAATAGAGAAATACAATAGATTTAAAAATAAAACTAAATTTGACAAGATTAAAATATTTACCTACATAGAATTACATGAAAATCGATTTAAAATTAAATAGATTTGTCATTAGTATGCAAATTTGACCTTTGTAGGAATTAACCAAATTAATATAATAGATAGATATGATTCACATATGAATTAAAATAAATTGTAATTGAACAAAAACTCTCTTGAATAACTTGGGCTACAATCTGTATTTGGTTTTATTTTGTACAACATTTATGATCTAGAATATTGCCTTGACAGTTTTGACACAACCTTAACTACTGCACAATTTCAACTAGATTATCAATTACTTTGTTTTTTTAATATCATTTGGTGTTTCCTTGAGATCATATCAAGCAGGCACATGGAAGGCAAACATAAAAATAAAAAGCAGAAGTGCTATTACCATTTTGATAATCATTGATCTACCCATATTCATTACTAGAGAGTGTCCCTAATAGAGATGACCGAGAAAGATACAATTAAATAACTCAAGAAAATAAAGAGGTTGATGTATAAGTTGTGATAAAATCTAAAATGTAGAGAGTGAGAACATGTTGATGTAGATCGAGAAAGAAATTGGGCTTATTTATCGTAGGCCACATAACTATGAGAGTGTGAGTCTTGTTGAATATTTAAATTCAGAAATTCAGAGTTAGAAAATGTCAAGTTGAATATTGAGTATGTTAGCACATATTTTTACAAAATATATTGTGCTATATATGGATGCCTTTTTTCCTATCATATGAGCATTTACTGCTGGTGTCTTATATGCAGGAGCATAACTAAAGAAAATGGATATGTCCAAAAGATCAAATGCCTCATGAATGGCATTGCCAGTCCTCCAAGCCTGCGCAGATGGAGCAGTAGACTAGACATTAGAAACTTCCAAGCAAATGCAGTTGCCAGGGGCCACGTGGCTGTAGACTAGGCTTAGAATTTTTCAAGCAAAGGCTCAAGCCTAAAACACATGCAATAGAAGGGGAGGCATAAAACTATGTATCCCATATTGGCTATGTAGAGGGAGTTTTATATATTTAAATATAAGGCCGCATGTATACTTAGTATCAAGAGCTAGAAATCTTTTGTCAAGTGCTAGCTCAGTGCTGGTGGCCCCCCCGGTGTGTGCACACATCTCAAAGCACCCAAATTTTATAGCAAAATGACAAGTTAAAGATCGAGCAATTTTGGCAGATTGGATGGTAATAGCACCAACTCACCAGGCCTAGTTGCTCTCTAGACCTTCAATTCCTTCTCTTGATTCTTAATCTATCTAAGATGTTTTCTTCAAGTGTTTTGGCTAGGAACCCTACCAATTCACAATGCTTCTTAGGTGCTCAATTATGGCTTCTTCGCTTCAACTTGTCAAACTGACCTCCTACCATTGTTAGTTGATGTAGAGGCATGGAGGTGTCTACTAATGTGTTTTGTATGCATTTGGGGTCCATTAGTGGCTTGCAATCATTAGGTTTCTTACCGATTCCAAGTCATCACAAATGACGTTTAAAAATTTCCTAATACCAATTTAACCCTCCCTAATGCCCATACCAAGTTTTGACACCTCTGACCAACAAAAAGGTCAATTGGTTACTCAAACTCACTATTTACACAAAAATGCAAACCTAAGAAGAATGAACTCAACCTAGGCCTAAATTGACACAAAATACTAACTCTTGGACCCTCCTGGAGTCCTTATTCACTACTGACTTGGCTAGGGTCAGTAGAAGCCAAAATTGTGAAAGCTAATTTGCCTAAGTCCTAGGTGCTCTAGCACCAGTTTATTATTTTGTATAGCATGTAAGATTTGGAATATTGCCTTGGAGAGTTTGGAGACAACCTTAACTATTGCACAATTTCAAGAACATTATTGATTGCTTTGTTATTGTTAATTTTATTTCTTGTATTTGTAGTCTCCTTGAGATTATACCGAGCAGGGACTTTGAAGATGAACATAGCAATGAAAAGTACAACTACTATTATGATTTTACTAAGTATTGATTTGCTCATATTCATTTCTAGAGAGCGTCCTTCTAACCAAGATGGCCAAGAAAGATAACAAGAAATAACTCAAGAGAATAAATAGCTCATTGAATAAGAGGATGAAATCCCAAGTGTTGAGAGAGAGAAAGTGGCGATGCAAATTGAAAAAGAGCTGAAGCGTATATATAGCGGGCCACAGAAATGTGATAGTGTGAGCCTCATTGAGTATTTAAATTCTAAAACACAAAGGAGACATTCAAAACTAGAAAATGTGGAGTTGAATATGGAGTAAGTCATACACCAAAATATCTATGCGTAATCTATGAAAGCTACCAATTCGTATGTGAGGTTAGTCATAGATTATCATACGCTTAGTTCACAATATTTTGGGGCAGTTATGATTCTCATGTTGTGTGCAACAATGTAATTTTCTAATATTTAACACAATGTTTCTAGCAAGTCATATTTAGACTCTTTTAGTAAGGGATATAAAGTCTTTCTCATATTTTTTAAAAATTGTTTATCGTCAAAATTAAAATTATAAATTACAATAGTCTACATATTCTGATGTTTTAGTTTTTATTATAGAAGCACATTAATCTATACATGAAATTGTGCAAATGTAAATGTTTAATGAAAACTATCAATTATGTTAATTTATGTAAAAAAATTGTCGTATATAATTAGAATAATATATTCATTGAATTATTAGACCAAGTTACTTGAAATTAATTGTTCATTACAATTTTTTATAAAAATAATTCAATCAATTCATATTAAATATGGACAAAATGAAAATCAAACTAAAAGAAAGTATTTTAGTCTAATTTTTAAGGTCAATTATATGACTTTTTTCTAAATATTGTACACCATAATTATATTTTAACACTATTTTTGCAATATTAATGTGAATTGGAGTAAATTTGCTACTTAAGATAATATCTATTATAAACTAGTGAGTGCATTAAATTAAAGATGAAAGTATTGTATTAATATAAAATGTTTAAGAAGCTAGTTTACATAGAAAAACATTGTGTTCCTTAATTTTTTATGTAATTCAATTAAATTTAAAATTCTTATAATTTTAATATCAAATTAGAAAGAAAGATTTCTGTAAACAAAATTAAAGTTAAAAAATTAATAATAAATGACTATCCAAATAAATAGTATTTAATAAGGTGACTTACTTATAATTTTTTATATTTTTAACTAAAAACCAACGATTTAAACATAAAATTATATAATAACTTTTAATTATATAAAAAGATAATATAAAATTTAATTACCTTGTTGAATAACATCAATTCAAACATAGAAAATGTCAAAGCAAAAATACAATCCACAACAAAATTTAATTATAATGTTTGGTTCAAGAAAAATCTGCCACTCTTGGGCGACACCATTTAAAATAAAAGCACATTTGAAATCGGAAAAATCCCTTCAACGCGCCATTGTTTTACTCTGAAGTTTGAATATCACCCTTCTTCACCGAGTTTTAGTATTGACCAATTCAAACAGCTGCTCTTTCCTGTTATCTGTGTCTATAATTAAGATATACTTTCATTCTGCACCTTTGCTCTGTATAATTAAGATATACTTTCTTCATTTGTAAACCGAAAACGCTTCTTTGCCTATTAGTATGGCGAGATCGATGCTTCTTGTGCTCAACGTTATGTTTTCCCTTGCTGTCTCTGCCCGTCAAAGTGAATACAAATGCAGGCATTGATAATCTGCTGGAAATTGTGGAGATTTTAAAGTCGTGTCCTAACTGTGCAGGCAACATTCCAGATCCTACTTGCTGCTGAATACAGTTATTGTGGATCCAACGACCTAATTAAGATTCTCCGCCATGGATATTCAGGAGACATTTACATATTTTCAACTTTTCTGATCCGGGGTGACAGGGAGAAATATCATCTATCGCTTTTTACTAAACTTTGACAAATTTTATGTGGCAGATCGCTTTCTTCTATCTTGATTGTGTAGAATTTAATTTGTATACTCACAAATCAAGAGTATACATATTGAGTATAATCAACAGACCTTTTCTATGGTGTCGCAAAAGGATACGTGTCTGAAAAACAAGAAAATGTCTATCTATAATACTTGAAAAGACTATGAATTTGTGAGATTTTATGTGCGCTTTGTAAAACATACACAACCTAAACGGTGCACCTGCTAGAACAAGTGCGTAATGGTTTGGATCTGATCAAAGCTTTAATACATGTTATATTGCATATTTGTTACTCAAAATGTTGAACCATTTAGGTTTATGAATTTTTATATAACATTTTTTTAACTAATGTTAAAATGTACAGGAAAATTAATAAATAAAAAGATAATATGAATCAGGACAATGTAAATTTCATTTTCTTCAAAGTTCTAATAATCTACTTAGGAGACATTGGTAATCTGAAAATATATGTCAATGTTGTGAAGGAAAATTGATAGAAATCCAAAACAACCATGTCAAAATCAATTTTTTTCTTTCGTAATAGTTGACATAAAATTTTATATTGTCCAATTCTTGATTCTCTTTTAGAGTTTTAATGCTCTTAGAATAATAATCGATTCAAGAAGATTGGACAGGTCCTATTCAATCACATTACGAAAATATGTTTGTTCCCTTATGTGTTTTTCGTTGAAACTTCAAATCATTGTGTGGGAACCAAGATTTAATATTCTCAAGCTCTATGCCATAGTCCCCTACACTTTTTCTAATATTCTCAGTGACATACTCCAAACATGATAACTATCTTGGGTGCTAATATATTTGTTTCACAATTGTTCATGGTCTTCAACATTAAAATTTGTGGTAAGTTGTCTTAATCATATGTTGAAAAATGTTGTATAATATATATGTGGTTTCATAGAAATAGTAATTTAAGGTGTCATAGTGTTATAAATCTATAATACGTTCAGAAATGGAATACTGATGGAACAATATAGATCTAAGGATTAATTGTTTAAGCGAGCACCTATGGGATTTATATGTTATATTTAGTGGAGGGTTCAATTTTTTTTGTCATGTCTCTATTTTTTCTTTTATTAATTAATAATTTATTTGGCATATTAATAATAGATAATATAATAGTTACATTTTAAAGTTAATTAATTTATTAAAATCAATCCGTTATATAAATATGTGATTATGATATGTTTATAAGTATTTATTTGCATTTTGTAACCAGTGAAAATTATAAATATAACTAATAAAGCATATTCATTAATAGTGGATCAAAATAGTAAAATGCACTCTTAACAGGACAGACTACCTATTAAGAATAAGTCGGCTGCATACGACCTATGCTCTATTTGCAGGAAACTCGAGACTGCACGACACATTTTCTTTGACTGCACTTTTGCTAGAGAATTTGGTTAATGTTTGGAATCTCTATCACAGAACATGTATGTGCTCTTGATATAATTATTGGTTTTATTCACGGGCTTAAGAAGGATGCTAACCTAGTTTGGCAAATTCTATCTTCCTTCATACTTTGGTTTATTTGGAAACTTAGGAATGAGGAGAAGTTTCAAGGTAATGAAAGGGAACTTACTGGTTTATTTAAAAAACTCACACATTACAAAATTGTTGTGCAGGTATGCTTTCTGATGAACGTTGAGAGGAACAAACTGATGCGGTTCCTCAAAGATGGCAAAGCAACCATGTTTGTCTATGAAATGCAAGATGGCTATGAATGGGCTAGGCTCACAGAGAACCAAACCTCCTTTGATAATGCAGTGAAGAAACTGATCAAGGAACTAAAAGATAGCAGGCCTCCACCCTTCAACAAGATAAAGATGTGCTCCCAGATCCTAGAGAGAAAGAAGGTGGTTTGGATGGAAGGAGCACAAGGCTGGACCACATGGCTGGAGGATCAGGATGAGGTTCTGCAGTAGTGCCTTTTGATAATAACATAATTCTATATACTCTTTAGCGTCCCCCTTTTTTTTTGTTGTGTTAGTTGATAACTGTATATGTTGCTTGCTTAGTCTCTCTGGTTTCACAGTTTGGTGGTTCAAGCTCTGCCTCCCGTAACTTCTTTTGTATAAACTCTCCAATTATCAATCTCTCGATTTCTAATACAAAAAGTAATAAATGACTATCCAAATAAATAGTATTTTATAAGATAGCTTAAATTCTAATTTTTTATATTTTTTAAGTAAAAATTAATGATTTAAACATAAAATTATATAATAACATTTAATTATATAAAAACACAATACAAAATTTACCTAGCTTGTTGAATAACATCAATTCAAACATAGAAAATGTCAAAGCAAAAATACAATCCACAACGAATTCTTATTTTAATGTTTGGTTGAAGAAAAATTTGTCACTCTTGGGCTACACTTGTTAAAATAAAAGCATATTTGAAACAGAAAAAGTTAATTGCCGCCTATTCAACGCGCCATTGTTTTACTTTGAACTTTGAATATCACCCTTCACCGAATTTTAGTATTGACCAATTCAAACGCTTGCAATTCTGTGGTCTGCCTCTATAAATACAGTATACTTTCCTTGTCCATAGTCATTCCCCATCTTTGCTCTGTATCACCCGACATATTCACCCACCTTTTCCTTCTTCATTTGTAAACCGAACACGTTTCCATTCTTCGAGGCAGTTACTATGGCGAGATCGATGCTTCTCAAAATTATGGTCCTGTTGCTCCTCCTCAACGTTATGTTTTCCCTCGCTGTCTCTGCCCGACCAATATTCCTGAAGGAAAAAGTGAATACAAATGCAGGCGTGAACAACAATAAACCAATTGATAATCTGCTTGAAATTGTGGTGATGTTAGCGTCGGGTTCTAACTGTGCAGGCAACATTCCAGATCCTAGTTGCCGCAAGAGATAAAACAACGCTGTATTGATTTATTGTGCTTCCAACACACATAACTAAGATTTTTTGGCATAGACATTTGTGACATTTTTACATAACTATCATTTGTTCTTATCAATGGTGAGAGGAAGAAATATAATCCATCCCAATCCACTAATCCCTGATACAGTTCATAAGGCATATTGCTTTCGTCTGTCTTGATTGCGTAATATTTAATACAAATTCGACTGGGAAAACAAGTATATATGCATGTTCAATTCAATCAAATCTTAAATATATTTCATGAATATGGTACATTAAACATTTCAACAGACCTTTGCAAAAGTTGCATGTCCTAAAAATCAAGGATGTGTCGATATATAATACGTGAAGAGTTATAAATATTATTTAAGACAATTTCGACTGGGAAAACAAGTATATATACATGTTCAATTCAATCAAATCTTAATCATGATTCCTGAATATCTATTCAATTAAATGATATATTTTTAAGATTGTATTAATTTATATATGTACTCTCGTCCTTTTTATATTAAAGAAAGATAATGATAAAACTTTCATAATAATATATTATAAAAAGAGTGTATATAATTAAAATTATTAAATTTATTTTAAATAAAAATTTCTTGCAAATAAAGGTCATTAAATAAATTTGAAGACCTATTTCTTTTGGGTGAAATTTTATTTAAGAGAGACTAAAGAAAAGGAAGTAAATGTAGAGATTATGTTTAATTGCTTGATTTCTACTCCTTGTTGGGACATATAATTTTGGTTCAAATGAGCTAAGAATGATGCCCATCTAGGTCTAGAATTGAAGGACAATAACTCACAATTTAATGGAGTGATTTCACATATACAAATTTAAGCTTCTAATTTATATTGATATGATGAAAAGTTAATAGTATTGATTGTTTATAAAAAAATCTTACTTACTAACACAGAAGTAGATTTATCATGCACATGGTCATTACATTCTAAGGACTTCACGCATAGAGCTTTTTGGAATTGAATTTTAGTTGCCTATTATATAGTTAAGGAGACCCAATATATTCCCATTTGACTACAAATTTTATATAAGGTATTCATCTTACATTCAAAGGACTTCATGCACAGAGCTTATTGGAATTGAATTTTAGTTGACTACTATATAGTTAAGGAGACCCAATATATTCCCATTTGACTACAAATTTTAAATAAGCTATTCATATTTAAATTACTATCATTCAATTAGAAAACTAATGATTAAGTTAAGGGTGCATCATTTTGGTTTTTGGCAGAATTGTCCCAACAATAACTAAATATCTTAATTCTATGATTTATCTCATGGCTACAATTCACATCAAGAAGGTTTTGTGACAAATTTGTGAATATTTTGCATAAAACATTAACAATTATACTTGATAATTGATACCTTGTATCAATATTCTTATTATTGTCATTCTTTGGGTTGAGTATTTTCAAGGGTTATTAATTTTTTTACCAAAAAAAAAGTTACAATACATAACACCTCATACACGAGGGCCATAATTTCATAATTTTGGCAATTAATACCTTCAATATTATTAAATTCTAACTACACTACTATGGAAGTTGAAATATGTTGGTTATAAATCATGTTTGATAACAACTGCATCTAACATGTTGGACATCGAATATTTTGGTTATTTGTTGCATAAGGATTTATTATTCATACATTATTTTATTTCATAATCATATTGAAATTCTTTATATTCAAATAATCTTGATGATGTAACCTTTATAAATTATTGAAGGGAATTAAAATTGGTCATATCTCATAAAACATTCCTTCTTTGTTCTTGCACGCTCCATATGTGTATAGCTATGTTGATCACGTTGCTCCTTTTATCTTGATCAAAGTCAAATTCACTAAGTGTGGAGTATACCTAACATCATGAAAGTAACCATGACTCACTCTAAGAACAATCTCCTCATGAGTCTAATTACCAAGTGAAACCTCCTCAATATTCCAATCAAAACCACCAATTGTCTCAAAAAACATCTCTTAGAAAAGGGAACATCAACTTCACCTAAGTCTCCAAGTATCCATGATCCCCTATAACCGATTAGTCTACGCCACAACATCTCTCAATACCAAGATAACCTCATAAGATCAACTATCATTGTTCTAACTATACATTTGCATAACAAAATAGGAACATATAACCATGACATCATGATGTAACCATCTCCTCCTAGGAGATTACATGCAATTAATTAACACATTTTAGTACCAAGAGAATCTGTATCATGTCAAAACTCAAAAACTAGTATTCAGAGTAAAACAAGACACAATACCACACACTATAAACCAAGAAACAACATCTCCAATTGCATAAATAAAAAATATCTCCAGAACATCTGCAATACTAAAGAGGATCATCCATCACCAAGTGATAAATTCACAATCATTGATAAAGATTCCACTACAATTCAATACCGAGCTCTCCAAGCATCATGATAAAAAACTCCTAATATGAAGATTATCAAACTCTACACATATACAACTAAAATGTTTGATAACACCAAAGTAAGTCAAGGTCTACAAGCCAAGAAAATAAACAATCACTAATAGAAGCTCCCACTAAAAAAATATAATCAATAATTTGAAACCAAGCTAACATGACATCATGATAAACATGCTCCAAGTCCCTACTCTTGACTTTCTAGGTACTCAAAAAATATTCATCGTCTCATCCCAAAATACCATACCAATATGAAAATGACCACAAACAAGGCCAAGTGACTAAATTTACATAAATACTAAAAAGATATGTGGATACAAACAATCCACATATGAGTCTTCAATGCAACCAATGGGTAAATATATCCCACTAAATTGCACAACCCATAGATCCCAAATAGTAAAACATGCAAACTCATCATCACATCAATAACATGTAAAACTAAGATATTAAAGAAGTTAACACATGGATTTTAAGACTCAAACACCATTTCACTAGAAAACCTGATTTGCCAAACAAATCCACAACTGAGCAACATAGTCAAGGAATAAAAAATGTCCTACAAATCTAAAATTCTCTAAGAGTCTAAGCATAACAATTTTCCATAGATCTACAAACCATAACTTTTTGCTACCATGGAAAACCTGCAAAACTATCTCTATGCAAATTTGAATTTGCCAAGAATACTTTGAATCTATACAAACCCACAACTTTTAGTAGAATGGGAAAACTGCAAAATCTTTAGATGAAATAGGTTGTCCAGAAGATTTAAAAAAAGAATACCTGCAAATATGCAACCATCTTGGATCCAAAAATGGCACAACAGAAACATAACCTAAAATATAGCTTATTGATAGATTTACAAAACCACAAGTTTTGATTAATCAAGTAAAATTTGTGAAAGCACCATGTTCATGAACACACATGTAAACCCATATCCACTTATCATTTGGAAGACCCACAAGCCTGAAAAACACTAAAATAGTTTAACGAGAACAATGGAATAGCATATATAAGTATAACCATATTTTTGAATGAAAAAACTATAAAACTCTCATATCTATCTAACAAGAGGGTAAGACATGCATGTAAAACCAACCAAAAAAGGAAGAAGAGGTCAAGAAATTCTAGGCCCATTTGTAGGTCAACTCCATAACCACCATCATATATATGCATATGCAAGAGCTAGGCTATTATAGATGCTTTTAGATCATCAAATGATAAAATTCATAGCAGTCATGCATTTGGGTTTAATAGAATAGTGCCTATCAATGCTAGCAACTTAATCCAAGCACCCAACGTAAGAACATTGCACTATAGTCATGACAACCCAGGTTTCTCCATGTCACCAATGAGACAAAAACAAATATGCAACATGAATTCTCTATTGCACATAACCACAGAATGTAAGAAAACCACCATGCATGAGGATTATTACACAGTGTCTAATAGGAGCTCTAGATCAATATCATGTTAAAATAAAGCACATGATCAGCTCCATGAAACTCCCACTTCGTCATCATTCAAATACTTTCTATAAACCAAAAACAAGATCAATTGCAAGACTTCCACTTTAACAAGGATTAATTAACAACCAATCCTAGTACAACAGGTTCCCTCAAGGTTTTCCAAGATAAGAAATCTTAATAGAAGAAATATCTAGAACCTTAAATACCATCATAAATTCACGTACAATATGTGCAAGAAAATAAGTAAGCACCTACAAATCATGGGGCAGGTGCTCTGATACCAATTGAAAGGAAAACTTGGGCATCCTAGAAAGACCTCTAAAAAACAACATGGACCTTCTATATCCTTTGTTTCTTTTAATTAGATATTTATTAAATGACACAAGAACATACTACTATGCCTTTAAAGTGGAAACAAACATAGTTAATCTCCTATTGCATTAACACTTTAAGGAAAGACAATTTAGCTCACATATCTATATTAATTTCAGCAGCATAATGACATGAGAATTAATAATTTAAAACATGAAAGAAAGAAGAATTAAATAGAAGATAAGCAACATAAATATACATGGATAAAACCCTTTTAGGTAAAAAACACACTCTCCATAGCATTGAACCGATGTATTAATATGCAACAAATAAGTTACAATACACTTTTAGGCTCATAGCCTTAACATGGAGACTACATCTTATTCTTCTCTGAAGAAACACAGATAGTATACCAACAAATCTATAATAATAAATCTTCCATTCTCTTACAATTAAATATAACTCAAACATATAATACTTTACAAGCTAGCTGCCAGAGAAAGAAACCTCCATCTTCAACAAAGCAAAAAAGCTAAACAAAGCACTTTCATCAATGACTCCAAAATCATCCCTTTTTATCTCAATAGAAACATCTTCTTTACTGAGAATAAATCTCTAAGGAAATAATATACTTCCTTGACTTATCCTCCAATAAAAGATAAATCAAAAAATAACTTTATTATTATTTTTTGTTTAAAAATAGATTTTACAAGCCTTGACACTCGAGTCTTCATAGAAAGTTGTCAATTTTATTTTATTTTTAATCAACAAGGAAACTTTTGATTCCAACCTCCTAAAATTAGGATAAATCAATATGAACCAAAATAATTAATTAATTAAAAATGTTAAGACTCAAAGGTTGAGACACATTAATCCCAATAGTTAATGTCATGTCCTAACTGAGTAGGAAATATTTTAAATCCTACTTGTTCCAAAAGATAAAATGGGGTTGAATACAATTATTCTGCATTCAATGACCTAACTAAGTGTAATGGTGGAAAATTAGGGTTAGCATTGAATCAATATAATAAAACCACTTAATTACCTAATTAACCATTACATTAGGGAGGAGAGGAAATCTAATAGATCCATACTTGAAGGACTAAGATTCTAATTAGATTCTAGGCTCTCTTTGTGGGGCCTTCTCCTTCCTAAAATGAATTGATTTGATTGTTGATGGTTAGGGGAAAATCGGTGATAAATTAAGTGATCTGAGAAAAACAATAAGGTACAAATGTCACACGGAGACACCGACCTAGATTTGGGTAATGTAAGATGTCTATAATCTACTCAAAAAATTATGGCCTAATTTTCGAGACCTATTAGGATCAATTCACCATCTTCCTCTAAATTGTTTGTCATTGAAATCTAAACCAGTTTGTCACTATGAACTCTATTGACCCTCTTGAGTGTAGCTCTATACCTATTCCTACACACAATTAAAAAGGGAAAATTGTTGGGAATAGGGGTTTGCTTAAGTCAAACCCCGACTTAGGATTTAATGTTGAATGAAATAATGCAAATATTGAAATAAACGTTGAATAGATATACCTCAGATCTACAATTGTTGATAATTATGCTTGTCTCTTTGAATGCAATCACAAATATTGGATGTAATGACATGACAAACACATGAACATTAAAAACCCTAATCACACACATGCTTGCATAAGGTTGATGTATTTTTTCTCCACAATGCTTGAATGCTGAATATGTAGCCTTGAAGATCTCTAGAAATGCTTGATGATTAATGCTCTAATTGATGTTCTAGTTCTAAACTAAACTGATAGGATTTATTTATATAGAGTTCCCTAGGTAATTGACTGATTACGCCAACCTCCAATGGTCATGTATAGCCACGAGGAACAATTCCTACTAGGGAGACACAACACTTGTCCTAATTCAAATTTTGTCCCCACTAAGAGGGACCATGGCATTTTGGGGTGCCAACTAGGGCATTCCATGCTTTGGTCCCTCTATAAATAGGACCAATATAAAGTGCTAGGGGGAGGGGTATCTCAGCATGGAACCCACCAATTGGTGTTCATAGCTTGAAAGCTCAAGAATAGGGTCAAATCAAACCTAGAGAGAGGATGAGGATAGGACACACTAAAGCGGGAGAACAAACATGAGGTGTAAATTGGATAAGTGACAATTTATGATGCCATGCTAAAATTTTCCACCATGCAAACATGAGACATATTTACATATTTTTTAGCTTTTTTATTTGCAGTGATAGGGAGAAGTATAGTCTACTAATCATTCACACAATTCATAAGGTAGACTTCCTTCATCTATCTTAATTATGTAGAATTTATTTTGTATTCTTGAAAATCAAGAATATACATATTCAGGTTAACTAGAAATTAAATATGACTCATAAATGCTAAAATATCCCTTGTGCATATTTGCTCTAGTTTTACCAAATGCTCCATAATAATTTAGACAAACAGTGTTCATGAAAACTGATTTCTATTCATTCAACATAATATATTAAAAATAATATTATAGCTAACTAAATTAGATGTCTGAAATTAAATATGAATATTGTCATCAAAATAGATAATCATTACAACCTTCATCAGAATAACAACAATATTATCTTCCCAATTGTAGCCACGGAACTTATAGAATGATTGGATGCACAAGAAACCTACAAATTAGAGTTACAGGATGCATAAAAGGATTAGAAATCCACATACAAACAATAGATCAATCTATCATCTTCAACAACAACCAGAGTAGATCTTTCACCACCATAGCTAGTCTTCTTCAAGAGGGATTTCATCCTCAAGAAGGCTCATATGGACTAAGTCCAATCTCCAGAACCTCATAGGGTTAAAACCAAGAAATGAATAAACCTGCACCTCCTCAAACAATCCTCTCAATCCTATTTTATAACTTCTGAATGTCCCTTGGAATTCATTTTCTTCTTGCCATTTCATTTGCTTTTCTTTTACTTCACTTTTGAACTAAAGGCAACTTAATTTGATTTCCCACTTAATTGAGTCACTTAAGTAATTATATTATCCTTATGATATATTTTTAAAAAAATAATATTAAATAATTACATTGATCAAACATACTTTTCATTGTTTAACTATGTCTTAAGCCAAAAGGAGACATTACAAGTCCTCTAACCCAAAATTTGCTTGTCTTCAAGAAATTACAACCATGATCTAATACCAATCTTTGAGGCTTCCATGATCTTATACTGAACTCATTTCCTGGTACCGCCATCTCTTGATTCCTTCGAAAAATCATTAGAATGATCATTTGACAAAATTCAGCAGAAACATTCACAACCACTATTGAATTCCCTATGATTTTAAAATTCCAAGTGAATCTCAAGGAAAAGCCACCATCTCAACGCTATGCTACTCTGTTTACAAAAAAATGATTTGTGTCATCAATCCATATCCTCAATTCCCAAGACTCCAAGAAGTGCCCATCATCATAATCCAAACTAAAATATCTGAATTCAACACTAGGGAACAAATATTGTGCCAACATGTCAATAGAGTCTATGTCATCATCGAAATTCAAATGGTATTTGGTATAGTTCGCACCACGATCTATATTAAAACTTGTGTGAACTCACCATTAATTTGTCCACAATTAAATCAACCCAAACTTAGTTGGTGATCAAAGGGAAATCTACTCTTTTGCAATTCATAGATTGTAATTCTATGAAGTACTATGGGAACAACAACATTACTACTATAAAGCTCACAAATCCCATCCTATTTCAAAACTATATTGTTATGATCAGCTTTGTCTTCATCACTAGAATTGGATGGAACTTTATCATCCAACTAAAATGGTGGATTTTCATGAATCACATCATCATTAAATTCAAACAAAGGATTATCAATAATTTCAAACCATTGTTCTTGTTGATCCAAATTTCTAATTTCTAACTTTGGGGAATTCTGGTCTGAACAAAAAGTTTCACGTATGCTGCCAAGATCTTCAATTGTCGCTTGGAGCTCCTCGACCACTCCCTTATGATTTTTCTCCCAAAATTGTATAGTAGCAATAAACTAGTTTTCTATTTATTGTAGGGTCATCTGATAAATCTTTAACTTCTTCTAAGTTTCCTTGAATAAATCTATGGCCTCTTTTGCAACCTTGGTAACCATATCTCTATCATGAATTACATGCAAGAAAGTCTCCTTAATTTCCTCCCTATTGTTCTTTATTGATCATAAATAAACAAGGGAGATGTTAACCTTATTTTGATCTTTTGGTATGTCATGAATTAAATTTTTCATATATCTTTGTGTACCATCTACTATCGATAAAATATGAACTACCTTTTTAGCTGATACCAAGAACTGTCTTTCCCAATCTTGATCACCCACAAATGATGAACTACTATCATGCTACATGAGGAAATTAGAATTCTTCTCAACCGTATAGTTATCCCCAATCTAATGTACCTCATCTTTTATCTTTGCAACAAGAAGTTGAGAATCTGAAACTTCAGGGACACTAGGAATTTTCTCTAAATCGGATGCAAGCAAGGAAAAATTAGATTTGCACTAAATAGAATCAACACTTCCAATATCATTCTTAATACATGAATCACGAGGGAAAGGAATTTCATTTTGCATATTTAAGGACTTGTTTTGGAAATAAAACTAGAAACCTCCCATGTCATTGAAATGAAAGGATGAATCACCAACATATTCATTTCTTACCTCAGGTAGTGCATTCGCTATTTCTGAACTTGTGTCAATTTCTTAGGCAATCAAAGATGCTAGTTTTACCATTTCATTTCTTTCATTTTTAGCTTGTATTGATGCATGAACATCAAAAGAAATATTTTGAAGAATTGATACACTTTCATCTTCAGGAAAGATATTATCTTTGTTCTCTAAATTGAATCTCTCATCTTTTATTTTTTGCTCTTCTTTTTTTAAAATAGGCTTCAATTTTACCTCATAGGAATTGAACACACCTTGGACTAGTTCACCTACAATATATGAGACAACCCACTCATTTTTAATAAAAACCATTAGTATATATAATAGGAGCGGACATTTAACATTACTCTCATTTATACACAAGACCATAATGGTCTTCATAGTTGCAATAATTTCTTTGTCATGTATTCAATTGGCTGTAACCAAGAATTGATGAACATATCATAGATCAAATTATGAATATCCATTTCCAAATATATTACAAGATTGCTAACTCTGATTCCTATAAATATTTTTAGTATAGTAATTCTTCTTGAATAGTGGACATTTCTTAAATCATCAAAGATATTGAAAAGTATCCACAATCAAGTGCAATACCTCCTTCATTGTTTGATCATTATATGAAATTTGAGTTCTCAGAATCCTCATGATTTCACTCAAATAAGTTTCAACCATTATTCTTATATCATCATCTGAATGGCTCAACCATTTAGGCTAACTTAGAAAAGTCACTATTGGAACCAAAGCCTTTTCCAATTGATTTGAAGTTCACTATCCCACTAAGCCTGAATATCCTTCCAATTGATTTAGAGTAATGAAAACATCTCTTGATTTAGTTTGTGTACTAAGTTTGATACTGGCATCTCTTAAAGCCTTTGCTAATGTTAAAGCCATACTTTAGTTTGAAATTCAGAACTGTTAACTCTGACATAACTATGGCTTTGATAATGTGAACATTTTGAAATTCTAAAAAGATTTAGTGGTCCTCAGGTTGGAAGATACTTTTCCAATATAACCCATTCTAATTATTTTTCCAAATCATTGAGTTTGTTTATTGAATTTAGTTTCCACTCTAAGATCTCCAATAGATACTGTATATGGTGAAAATGGATAACAACAATATTGAAAGACTAAATGAATTCAACCACAAAACCCTAGCCTAACAACAACAAAGATCCACCATAACATATGAAGATTACCTAAGACAATGCAAATCAAATGAAATCATAAAGATTATACCATCACATGTCCAATAGGGTTTTAATCTCCATTCTTCATATCTCCATTCATCTTGCTTGATATATTTGCTCTCAGATTTTATGTGCACAAGAGCTCAACAAAGAACGGAAATGTGGTTGCAAGTAGGATCGCATATGAAAGTACAAAGGCGTAGTGTTGTCAATTGATCAAGTAGTCAGGGTTTGATAATGAAGGAAGCATCTCCTTCTATAGAAGACACTATAAGAAATGGAGGGATAAGATTGAGAGGTGTAAAAGAGGTCGGCTATGATTAGAGGGTAGGTAGAGAAAATAATTAAATAATGAAAGGGGTAGGTAGTGTATGAATTAAGAGATGAATGGCATGTGTCATAGGTAGAAAAGGTTAATGAATTAATTAAATAAATAAAGATTTATTTAATTAATAGAAGAACTGGGATAATTAAATAAATAAGATATTTTTTAAATTTAGGAAAAGGATAATTTAAATAAATAGATGTATTTATTTAAATGAGAAATAAGGCTAGAAGAGGATAAATGAATTAATTAAATAAATAAAGATTTATTTAATTAATAGAAGAATTAGGCTAATGATAATTAAATAAATAAAGATATTTATTTAATTAGACATGACCATTTTAGGTGTCTACATTGTGCCCCTCTTTGAGACAATGTAGCTTGTCACGTTGTTTCAAAGAAGATAAGATGAACTGATACAAAGTTTCCCCAAGATGGGAATGATATGCCCCCTCGAGAGATTGGATGAAATGTTTGGAAAGATCGCAGACAATCTCTTGATAAGAAAGAAAGGCTAGAAAAGGGTTGACCAGATAGGATAAAGTGACAGAGTCACGGGATAAAGAGGACTGACTCAAGAAACGAGGGCTAGGGCCAGGGCAGTCTATAAAATAGACCACGAGGGGAATACATCCTCATTGTCATCCACACATCCAATAGATTAGAGTGCAGAGTGAGAATAGAGTAGCAACAGTCAGCAGTGATGGCATTGGTGCATAGATTCGATTGCGTTCGCCGATTTCAGAGGCGAGCAGAGGAAGGAGAGTCGGTAAGTACCACAAAACCTCTTTGTACTTTGTTGCAATAAATGTTGTCATTAATGCATGCTAGGTGGTGCAATAAATGCACTTTTAGGTAATGTCAAAAAAATGTCAAAAATGTCGAGGCGCGTCTGCGTTGGTGCCAAGTGCGTCTAGGTGGGCTAGATGCGTCTGTGCTTGTGCCAAGCGCCCCTGTGCCGGAAAAAGCATCTGTGCAAAATGCGAGCACGTCTGCGTTGTGCAAGCATGTCTGTGCTATGTGGGCACGTCTGTGTAGAGAAGGCACGTTTGTGTAGAGCATAGGCACGTCTGTGTATTTCAAGCACGTCTGTGCAGAGCAGGCACATTTATGCAGTATGTAAGCACGTTTATGCCAAAAAAAATTATTTGTCTTCTAGGGAAAATCGACAGTTTTATGATGAACATATGTTGTCGATTGGATAAGCTGCTGAGATGATACACTCAAGCAGGTCCTCTAGGGAAGACTAGGATAGATCGAGGCACTTTGTGATGAACAGGGAGTACCAAGACATAGTACTTTGTGATGAACACAGAGTACTAATATGAGAAGCACTTTGTGATGAATAGGGAGTGCTAAACATGTAGTACTTTGTGATGAACAATGAGTACCACTAGGATTAAAAGAAGCATTTTGTGATGAATAGGGAGTGCTAAACATGTAGTACTTTGTGATGAACAATGAGTACCACTAGGATTAAAAGAAGCATTTTGTGATGAATAGGGAATGCCACTAGGATAGAAGAAACACTTTGTGATGAACAGTGAGTGTCACTAGGATAGAAGCAACACTTTGTGATGAACAGTGAGTGTCACTAGGATAGAGGCAACACTTTGTAATGAACAGTGAGTGTCACTAGGATATAATATCATATGATAGATATAAGCACTAGGATAATAAGTAGCATTTTGTGATGAATAGTGAATGCCACTTTAACTAACACAATTGATTTGCTTGATTCCAGGAGTACTTGCCTATGCTAGAGTCACGGGAGAGATTCCCGTCGACTTAGAGATTACGACCGGAGCTGACATTTGAGGACCGAGCTACCATTGAGGTTATGGGTTTTAGATTTATTCTGTATGTGCCTGAGTTTTAGGTGAACATGGGTTTGCTGACTGCACTTGCTAAGAGGTGGCACTCTGAGACATGCACATTCCATTTGCCGATGGGTGAGATGACAGTCACCTTAGAGGATGTGTACAGGATTCTGAGGATATCGATTGATGGGGAGTTGATTCCCTATGATCGAGATGGAGATAGGGAGGCATTGAGACGAGTGTTCTAGGATCCGAGACTCAAGATGAGGGCAGGACATGCTGCCTGGGACACCATGACAATGACAGGACTGGCACTACCAGTAGTGCTAGGAGGAGTGATAAGCGGGTTCCTGTGTCTAGATAAGGTGACATGCGGGTTGGTTGTGGGCTGGGGGAGCACCTTGGAGACAGTAGTGATACAGCATACCCAATATGCCTGGGGGTCGTGCATGCTGGCACACTTATATTATGAGCTCCATTAATTCGTCTACCATGGATCCGTAGGATTGGGCTACAGAGTTACATTGCTACAGGTGTGGGCATATGAGCATCTGCTGGTGACACGATCGATACATTTCAGAGGTAGGGGTCATGGATGTAGCTTTGTGCACTTGTATGATATGATTACATCACAGCCACAGATTGGTAGGTTGGAGTACTGGCGTCGAGTCCTTGATGAGATTGACACTATGATATGGAGGCCATACCGAGAGTGTGAGCAGTGGGAGGATGATGCAGCGGAGCTACCCTATACCTTCACAAGTAGATATCTAATTGAGCGGATGCCCTATGTACTGGAGAGGTAGTTGGTAGACAAGGTATGTAGGTAATTTGGCAGGATCTACTGAATTCCACGGGGTTCTGGTATGTATGCGCGGACAGTGCGAGACCAGGCACACTTTGGACCACTGTTATCATATGATCAGGTCGTGATGTAGTTGGTAGAGATGGTGCCCACGCCATGGGATATGTGGCCTGAGATTGAGGATGTAGGGATGGATGCGGAGTATACTGCATATTAGGTAGAGTATCCATTTCCACGCCTGATAGATCTAGGAGAGATGATAGATGGAGATGGCAGAGGGGATGAGGATGATGATGGAGATGGTGGGGGTAGAGGCCGATGGAGGAGGGGGGCTAAAGTAGGAGAGAGGAGGGTGGCTCCACAGAGAGAGGGTGGAGAGGAGAGATAGGCTCGGGTGGTGAGAGGTTGCAATGGGTTCCCATTACAGGTGCCAGCAGCATAGGGTCCCAGACAGGTGCAGGGAGAGGGACAGGGGCAGGGCAGTCACATGAGAAGCCATAGGTATAGGCACAGGTACAACCACTAGTACAGGGGTGGGGACAGGTAGAGCCACAAGTATAGGGGGCCAAGGAGGAGGAGGATGAGCTATTAGAGCTGAGGGAGATCTATCAGGGAGAGGCTGATGGGATCCAGGAGCTAGAGAGGGAGAGGGATCAACTCAGGAGACATCTTAGGGACACTGAGCGGGAGTGAGATCAGACTATCTAGCGTTACATTGAGGCTGAGATAGCAATGAGGGCTGGGAGGAAGGCGACAGAGGACACAGGGGCTGGTAATGCCTATGTTCTGCGGGTAGGGGAGGAGATAGGTTATTGGCGAGACCTATACTATGGGGTAGTGCCACCATATCAGCTGTCTAGGAGCTTCCGCAGACCATCACGGATAGTGACGACCACTAGGGGGAGTCACAGGAGGTAGGCGTGTAGTGGTGGGGTCATGGGTCCTCCACCACCACCAGATAGAGGGGACAGGAGAGATGATTCTAGGGCGGGTCCTTCTAGGGCTCAGACTTCGTTGAGGCCAGGCGGCTTCGAGGGAGGGAGTTCATCATAGCCTTAGAGGGCTCCCTATGTATTAGTTTTTTACCATTTTTGTATGATGATGTAGACACCTTCGGGTGATTTGTAGCCATATGATTTTGACATCATTGTATCATGACACTTATGATTATATATATATGAGATGATTCATCTTTGTGGTAGCTATCTGCATGTGTACCTATGTGATGAGATGTTTCATGATGTAAGTTTCTATGTGATGTTTATGTTATGGATGCAAAATATGTATATGAGGGAATGCAATATTTTTGTTCTTTTATGTTTTTAATATGTTATGCCAATATGAATGTATGAAATGCAGATGAATATGATAATGTAAATGAAGAGATGCATGATAAAAATGTAGAATGTGCTGACATGGGTTTTGTGCAGGATGTGATGCAATTGTGATATCTATATGTATGTATGAAATCCTAACATGGGGTAATGAAGGTGCAACTACATGAAATGCAAATGTTTTTGGTCTGTCATTATACTCAATCATGTGATAGCAGGCTACATGGACTCAAGAAGGACAATCGAGGTCAATCAAGAAAGGGGGAATGGAAGATAGAAGATATGAAAGTGAAAAGAGCTTCTTGTGCATTATCATCATTGAGCTTTATTATGGAAAAATAGGTTATGACAATCGAGGCATATGTTCAATCGAGAAAGTCATTGTACCTGTTTGCATGGAAATAAGATAGTTACAAACAAGGAATGCCCTAGTTCACACTAGACTCACAGTGTCCTCATATCCTTGGACAAGTCATAGCATTACTAAGAGACAATTCATAGACAGCAAATAAAAATAGGTGACGATACCCCATCCTCGCCTTTCTAGTCAAAGACATCCTGGAGATAGAATCTCTAGTCAGAGACATCCTGGAAAAGCTAAAAGACATGTCACAAGAAAGATAAAATAAAAAGAAAACCAAGACTCAACACCAACATCCACCGTAGTCCTCAAGTTTAGTGTCTCTTGTCACTTGTATAAGTCTTATTTGATTATGGTCACAATGTTTACTTTCACAAAAAAGATAGATAGCACTGAACCATATGTTGTCTAAGTCTATTGAAAGATTTGATTTGTTGATGCCCATTGTTGTTGTTGTGTCTCATTTGAAACTGACTGAATCCATGAAACTGATACTTTATTGCGGAGAAGACAGAACTTTATTGTGGATCTATGATGCAAATGCTACTTTATTGTGGATTGTGCATGGATAGACTGAAGAAAAGTAGAAGAAACTGTACTCCTCAAAACATGTGATGCTCTTAGTTCCACACCCATTACTAGACGTAGGATTTGCCTTAGCCATAGATAGGAGCTGATTTATTATGGATGGAAAGGGATGAAAACGAATGTTTATTATGAATGGAGAACCAATCTTGGGTAGATCAATAACAAGCCATGATGGGAATGGGTGAGTTTATTATGAATGAATAGGCCGTGAGTGTGTGCAAAATGAAAGGATGAGATGGAATCCTGAAGGAGGGAGGAGAAATGTCTCTACACATGGTGCTGGTGACCCAGTTTTCACCATGGTACTTGCCCAGGTGCCACCGAAGTGGTTTTACCATTGGACGAAATGTTTTTTCTTTACTTTTTTTTTAATTTTTCAATTTTTTTTGTGTTACAAGGTGCCTATTTGCTAGGTTTTCACCAAGCAACGATTTTTTATTTTCATATTTGTTTTTTGTCTTTTTGAAATTTTTGATTTTTTTGTATTTTTGAATTAGGATACTCTGAAGAGATATGTGTAAAACCTACGAAGGTGTATGTTGTTGATAGGATCCTCCAAAGGTTCACCCTCTGTGGTTGAGATCTAATATGCACCAGATCCATATGCTGCTATGATGATGTAAGGACCATGCCAGTTTGGTTCGAACTTGCCCTTCTTCTCTTTGTCTTGCTGATTTTTAGGATTTTCTTTGAGAACCAAGGCACCCACCTCAAATGTGTGAGGCATAACCTTATGATTGTAACTGCAACGTTCCTTGACTGAATGATGTGTATCTCGAGTGACTATCTTCCTTGATGAAGAAACTGAGATAGGATTACTAGTGTGTGGACTACACAGGCCTATATGCGTGTCACCTGAAGAATTTTGGGCATCCCTGATAACAAAGTGCTTCAAGGAAACTCCACTAAAGGTCCATGATGTATCACCAAAAGGGAATGGATGTGTGGAACAAGTGGATGAGTTATGAAGGCTTATGACTATGAAAAGAAGTGAAAGTAGGATAGCATGATGGAGACTTAGGATCAACAAGTGTTCTTTTTTACTTGAAATTGTAGATCTTTCTCCCCAAGTTATTTTGATATTAGGGGAGATCAATTTTTGTTCCTTTTCTTTCATAGGATTTTTATCCTTGACTTTGATTTTTGCAGAGTCCAATAGCTTTTTATTTTGATTTGGACTAAAGGACTTCTCTTTATTTTTGACTTTTAAATTTTTCTTTTCAAAGCTTGATTTTTTCTCCCCAATTAGTAAGGGATTTTCTAATTCTTGTTGATCCAAGTCTAGGAGCAGAGTGGAAATGGAATGAGTGGATGAAATGGTAAAGCTATGTGATTTCTCAAGAGAGTTGGCGATACGCTCAATAGATTCTTTGTTGGATCCACTCTTATGACTATTGATATCAAGAGTTGCCTGCACCACTAGAGGAGATTTGCATTCAGACTCAGTAGCCACAACACTAGATGGTTCACATCCAATTCCTTGCAAATTATTTATAGATTGTTCCTATCAACTGAATACCTTAGGAGATAGCGGGAGTTGATCAACATGAAAGATATACTCACCACATCCCAGATCTTTAATCTTGAATTTTTCTTTGAGCTCTGCTTTCTTTGATGTAGAAGGTTTCAAGGATTCTAGATCTACATATGCTGATGAAGGAATAGCTTCTCGATTGACTGGGATTGTTATTTCTGATCGAGGTTGCAGATTGTTGCAATATATGAATGGATTTGGATCCGCTTTGATGGTCACTTCAACTCCATTGTGTGGAAACTTGATACATCGATGATATGTAGATGGTACTGTGCTCATCTCATGAATCCAAGGACGTCCCAAGAGTATGTTGTATGTGAGATCTAGATCAAGGACTAGAAAAACCACATCCTTTGTAACTGGCCCAACTTTGAGGGGCAAGGTGACTGTGCCTTTGGATGATCTCTCTTCATCATCATATGCTTTGATGGTAATTTTGTTTGTAGAATTCATAGCTTTATCAAAATATCCCAATTGTTTAATAGTGCTCAATGTACAAATGTTTATACCTGCTCCTCCATCTATCAGGACTCATTTTATTCGATGTTTGTGTATGAAGGCTTCAATGTGTAATGGTGCATTATGTGGTTGACTTATGGAGACATCATAAGTACTTATGTAAGGGAGTGTGGAACAGAAAGGTATCCCACCATGGCCTGAAACTGGTCCATGTTCAGATCAGTAGGGACAACAGTGTCTCTTAATATTTTGTCAAGAATAGCTTTATGTGTGGGGGATATGCGTAAGAGCTCAAGGATGGAGATGAGCACGGGTGTCTTCCCTAATTGTTCTACAAGGTCATACTCAGGTTTGGTTGATGAAGAAGCGGTGTTTTTAGCTGGAGCACCTTGCAAAGTAAATTTACCTCGATGAGTTGTAACATTACATTCAGTGGTAGGTTCGAAAGAATATTCGATGCCTTTTAGGACAATCTTGGGTCTTTGGGTAGAATTCTCAGGCATTTTGTCCTTGATGATAATGGTAGAGACATAATTGTCCATCAAAATGTGATTGATAGTTGAATCATAGTTATAAGATGCTCTGGTATAGTTGGTCTGGTCATCTATGGCTTTAGTTTTTCCATTGTCATGCTTTGGGAATGGCTCCTTAAACATCTCATGTTCTTGATTGGATGAGTGTCCCTCAATCTCAATGTCACCTCCATCAATAAGATCTTGTATGATGTTCTTAAGTCGATGGAAATTTCCTGTCTTATGACCCTTGCTCTTATGAAATTCACAACACTCATCATCATTCCACCAATTTGGTTTAACCTTTGGCTCATATGGAGGAAAATCTAGAATTGTGATTATCTTGTTTGCCACTAGCTTTTTGAAAACTAACTCTAGTGGTTCTCCCAATGGAGTGTACTTCCTTCTTGATTTGGAAGTTGTTTGAGTATTCACTTGATTGTTTGTAGAGCTTGATCCAAAAAAAATGATTTTGGGTCATACTGTATTGGCATCCACAACACCATCATTAACTGTGTTCTTGTTTTTATTCCAAAATCTTGGCTTATCTTTTCCTTTAAATTCATCTTTGTTTTCCTTGAATATCTTAATGACTCCTTGTTCAATTAGGACTTTTTCTATCGCTAAGCCTTTTTCAATGACGTCCTTGAAGGTGGACAAACAAGCTTTTCTCATGTCATAACCAATGTCTTTGTTAACATTTTGGGTGAACATCTCTACCATTTGTTTTCGTGGAATTTCACAAGAGCATCTACTAGCTAGATTTCTCCATCTTTGTAAAAATGATGAAAAAGACTCTCCATCCTTTTGTTTGGTGTTGCACAAAGTGGTGAATGATATGTCTATCTCTATGTTGTATGAGAAATGTTGGATAAAATCCTCTGCTAAGTCACCCCATGTTTTAATTCCAGGTGGAAGTTGGGAGAACCATTCCATAGCTTGATCACCTAAGCTTTGTGGGAATAATCTCATCAAATATGTCTCTTCTGCTGCTACTTCAATGCAAGCTGTGAAAAACTATCTTATATGTGCCTTAGGATCCCCTTTTCCTCTGTACTTATCAAACTTAGGTGTCACAAAGTGTGTAGGAAATGGAGGCATTGGAATACTCTTGTCAAATGGATAAGGACATATGTCTCTCATTGTGTATGTTGGCTTTAGTGTATTTATGTCCTCCATTTTCTTTTGTAAGTCCTTGATTTGCTGTTCCAAATTGTTCTTAGGTGGAGACTGACTTCTTGGACCAAACCCCATGCCTAAACCATCGAGTGGAGGAGGAGAATGTTTCATATATGGATGATATTGATCATACACATGTTCATATGGAGGAGGTCTATAATGATGTTGTGAATATGGACCACTTGGTATAGAGTCATGTTGAGGAATGGAATATCTGCTTTGTCCATGTATACCATACTCTATAGGAATGTCATGAGTTTGTTCTAGTGTTTTGCCCCCAAATTTGACATGGGGTTTCCCTGTGTCCAAATTTTGAGCATGCCTTTGAATATCCAATTGCTTTGGGGGTTGATCCTTAGAATTGGCATGTGATTGAGCATATTTTTCTGCATAAGACTTCCATAATGGTCTGCGAAGGTGAGTATCATATGCTTGACCATGTGTGTATGGGACCTCGGGTTTTTGAAACAAAGATGATGGTGATTCAGGCACCATATGTGGTCCTCTATTGCCTCCACTATTAGGCCTCCTTTGATCCATGTTGGAGTGAGATTGTTGCAAAGGTCGATTTTCCATTATTTGAGACATGTCAAAATCATGAGGGATCTTGGCTCCGACATGTGCCATCACTTGTAAGAAATATTGTCTATCTCTCTTCATTATTTCCTCAACCAATCTATTGAAATGAGGATCCATAATGGTGTCTTCCACTTCTGCTGAATGTACGGAAAAGTTGTCCATATTGTCATTGTGTGTATCATTGTTGTTTATAGTGTCCATGTGCTCAACAATTGGAATTTTTCTATAGGCATCCATGTCAGGTAATGTAGTATGATCAAAATTGAAAAAGATATCATTGTCATACTCATAGGAACTCATGTTTGCAGACTCTTGAGGCTCTTTAGCTTCTCTCCTAGATTATTGGGAATGGGTTTCAACCATGAACTAGGTATTGGCCAAGATGCTTGAGACTAGATGAAAGTGGAAAGAGTATGGAAGACCAAGAGTTGGATGAAATGTAAATGAATTTGAAGTGTAGTTGCAATGTCCAAAGTGTAAGACCAAGTATGTGTGTAGTAGAGTAGGTGTGTCTTCCAAAGAGATGATAGTTTCTCTTGATGAGGTAAGTTGACCTTGACTCTAAGTAAGACCAAATGAGACCCAAAGGTGATAAACCTTGATGAGGGACCACTTAGAAAAATGTTGTTGTATGTAATATGTTGACAAAGTATAATGAGGACAAGCAAGCACTAATACATTTAGCCTAAAATTTCGATGGAGGTTTCCGACGGAGAAGGTATATTGTGATCAAACTTGATATTTTTTTGAAAAAATGCCCTATTTTGTCGGAATTCCGATGATAATGGAACATTTGGTTTCGACGGAGAAGGAATTGGCAATGACATTAGGGTTTTTTAAGAAAAAGTGCCCGTGCTCATCGAAATTCTGATGATCGCGTGCATTACTTAAAAAAAAAAGAAAAGACCAAGTCATTTCATAAATCCCGCCTGTTTACAAAATCCCGCCTCTCATTCATCCCACCTCTGTAGAGAACCTGTGGGTTTAATTGTGGTGGGGAAGATCATTGCTGTGACAAACACGGCCACAACAGGGAAGATCATTGGTGTGACAAACATGGCTATAGTGGGGAATGGGGGAAAAAAGTGCCACGGGCACAAAGTGCCAAGGGCTGGCACATAACCAGCGAGGACGACCGCAAGGGAGCCCAAAATGGGTTGTGTAAATGGCGATGCCTAGGCCTCTGTCAACAACAATAAGAGCTATGGACGGAGGAAGAAGTCATCTTGTCCTTCAATTTGTACATTTAGGTTCAAGGTGTGTAGGTTTCTTGATTTCTTAAATGGAACCAGTTATGAATATGGGAAATTGCTTCTTCATCTTTCATTTCTTCAAAATTAAGAACAATGGTAGGATGGCTAGAAGAACACCCTTCTTCGAATCTTCCACAAAATTGTCCTTCAAAATCTTCTTCTTCACTTCTATATCCCATTTGCACAATTAAGATATTGGCCTTCTATATGAATCTCATGAAGGAGTTCTTGCTTCCTAGTTAACTTATTTATTAACTAGTCTTCATTAGTTTACTAATTTGAAAGAAATTAGGAAAGGTCTAGTACCTTGTAGAGTCACTATAAAAGTTTTAAAAGAAGATTGTGATTTACCTTCCTCTAAATGTGTTACTAGTATAGGGAGATCCTCTCTCCTCTACTTCCTTGATCTTCTTGAAACCTATTCATTCTTATAGTATGTAGTTCAGTTAATTCATATATCATACTAAAAACCCCATCTTCATTATTTTCATCATTGATCTTTGAGAACAGATTCAAAAAAGTCATATTGTTAATTTATAGAGATATATGTCTTCTTCTACTACACCCCTCCATGATATTGTATTAGTCATGTAGACTAATTTAATAATTGTGTTCTTACAAGAGCAATTTGAAGTGATGTGGCAAAGCTTGTTGCAAATATGGTAGATTATAGTTTTGGATTGAGGCTTGGGATACTTGCACTTGCAAAGGTAAGTGTGTTCGGAGCATGAAAATGATGATGATTAAAGGATCACTTACAAAAAAATGAGTTTGTATTTTTTGTGAGAGTAATGCTTGTGAGTAAAGGGCTAGCAACCAAAGGGGCCAGTTTAAGGAAAGTAAGGATCACGAGACTTGTTTTGTTGCTTAGTAAAATTTTGAATATATTTGTTCTAATTGATGAAATGAATTATTTCAATTTGAGCCATATCAATGAGATGAATCAAAGAACAAGTAGCAATAATTGTTGGTGTAATAGGGATATTACCTAGCTACTTCCACTATTAGGTCATTTTTATGCCTTATCATTTAAGTTTACTTAAGGTACACATAGGATACTTATCACTTTATGTCTCATATCATAAGATTAAGATACTTTCATAATCTTATGATATCCTACATGTCTCATCTTGACCTATATAATCAAGGGGTTCTATTTATAATCTCATTTATTCATATTGTAAACTTGCATTCATTGATAGGAATATAGTTTATTCGTGTCATATTGATCTTCTCATTTTGTTGTGCTTTCCATTAGACCTCTAGATCTTGGGTGGCTATCTCCATAGTCAAATCTTAAAATATTTACCTTTCTAGATTCTATAAAAGAAATGGTTTTATCAAGAATATCATATGGAATAGCTTCTAAATATTTGCATTTGATAACAATATTGTTAGAGCATTTTTATTTATAGGAAAATCATCTAAACTAGACTTTTTTTTTCAAGCTAAGACAAAACAAAGTAAGGTAGTACAATAATCACTTTCTCTAAATTGAGATTTTTTGGCAAAATTTTCTAAAAAAATCTCTAAATTAGTCACATAAACATACTTTCTCACTATCTTCTCCTCCATATAACCCCTTGGATCAAATAAGGGTATAATTCTGAATGCTCTCAAGTTATACATAGTAATATCTTTGTCACATTGTTTTATGTTTCATATCTCATGGCAGTGGTTACTCTTGTCATATGATTGCTATTGTGTAGATGGGTCCTTGAGCCCTAGTTTAATCCCATTTTTTTATCTATATCAAAGATATTCTTGGCATCCTCACTCAATGGCAATCAAGCTCTCCCTACCCAGATTAACCTATCTCTAAATTTGGAAAATGGGTGCAGAAGTTTGAGTATGAGTACTCTTCGGTTATTTGTCATGCTTGTAAGGAGAAAAATAAGGATGAAACTTTCCCTATTTCCTAGGAGATTCAAAATATTGATTCTAATCAAGGGAGTTCCCCTTTTGATTGTTCAAGGATATATAATCCTTTGGGTTCTAATGATGGATGTGCCAATGATATTATGTCCCTTCATTGTCTCAAGAAAATAGGATTTGGAGAGAAGGGTCCTTCCTTTGTGCTCAATCAAAGAGCCTTCGATCAATTTTTTAAACCACCCTAATTTTAGGATGGTTCATTTTTGCTTTAGTTATTCCGTGTCTTGTTGTTTTGTTGTTTTGGAACTGTTTTGTTTTGTTATTTTGTTGGGATTAATGCTTCATATTTCTCTTTGCACAAGGGATTAGGGCCCTCTCAAAATCCCTTCTTATCTAATTAAAAACACTCAATGATGATGGATCATTATATTCCCCCCTCTATGCTTGGATTTAAAAATAGAATGAACTCTAACTACTTGTTTAATTCTAATAGAATATGGCATTAGGGTACCTAGGTAGCATAAGAGGTTGTTTACTAAATTCTTCCACCTTAATGATAGTTAATGTTAAGGATTGAATGAAACAAACTCTTGTTCATGGATCACCTTCTTAGCCTCCTATGGAAGTCATTCTTTGTGTGGTCTACCATGACCATAATCAGGGTCTTAATAAATGTATTAGATACTCTCTATTATCAATAAGAGAGTTATCATAATATAGTCGTGGCAAGTGGTTACAAATAAGATTAGTGGGTCCATAGTTCCCACTTGGTTTGTACTTAGAAACATTATCATTTCTTAGTTGTATGGAAACTACAAATTCATGCATCTAGGCAACAATACACACTAGCTATTATATGATTCCACTAATGAGAAAAGCCTAGTCAATCTTATAGTTTGCGGAATTAGTCATGTCCCTCATATAAAATATCTATATATGGAGTATTCTTGCCTATAGATTACCTATTATTTTGCTTAATAATGTGATTATTTCACATACATCATAAAAGTGCCCTTCTAATATGTTTGTGCATCAATCTTGAAACCATATTTTTATTAACCAACCAATGATAAGAATTATCTTAAACACGCCTCTATATTTGAATCCCACTAGTTTTGATAATCAACCATAATAACCTTAACAATGCATCGATGGCAACAATGCCTAATAAATCATCAATTGTCTTAGGTGAATCTAGCCAAAGCCAACCCACTAATCTCTCTTGCATCCCATTCATAAAATTTTATGGTTGTTGGAACAAGCTTGGGAGATTGAAGAGATATAAGGAACATTTCAACTTCCAAAATACCGAAGGAACAAAAATAATTAGCTAACACATCTTCTTTTGGGAATTTTTGTATTTAGTTCTTCCTTTGCAAATCAACATATCCTATTTTGGTTTCCCAAATATTTACTAGATAACTTTGAAGATAAATTGGGAAGAGGATCCATCATATAGATATTTCTTTTCAATAGCCTTAGAGGACATTGTTTTGTCTATTATTTATTATAATCGCTAATACCCAATTTTTTTATAAGATAACAAGCAAAACCTCCTCTTCACAAACTATGTTCTCCTTAATAATCAAAGAATGAAAAAAGGAACCCACATAAAAATTACTTACTCCCTACCATGAAGGCAAAAGAACATCCAATTTAAATATAGATGTACCAAAAGGAAAGAAATATCACCTCAAAATCTGTCTTGAACTTATACATTGAATCTATACACACGAGAATCCCCTTAAAAACTCTCTCACAACTTTCAATGCTATAAGAATGAGTGTTTTCACAAGACTTTCGTACTATGATATTTATATCAAGATTCACTTGCATAGTTTTAGAGTCAAGCTGACCCATTCTCATGAGTAGTTTACATGAACCCCTCATAAGAATGGATCACTTAGTACTCATTCTAAAAGTGATGCTCATAGCGGTGAAGCATTAGGGATTCCTAGGAGGTCACCCATACTAATACTACTCGAAATCAAGCACGTTTAACCATGTAGATTGTCCCAAGATCAAACCCATTCAACTTGCCACCCCATTTGCAAAACCTTCATCAATTGGTGTGCCTTATAAACCATTCATTATAGAGAAACTTTAGCTTATCCATTGACAAGTGGGAGGTGTTGATGTGTTTTTTATGCACATGCAAATGTAGAATAAAATACCCAAAAGTATCTTATCCTCTCTTGAACAAAGTTACTCAAATGTTGGAGATTTGCTTAAGGATCACTTGAGACAACTCCAAGGTTCTGGTATGTCGGGTCATGACGTGTGGATAAACATAGTTGGTTGATGTGATTGCTGGTATCATAAGGGGACTTACGTTGAATTATCGAATGCTTGAATAGCTGGAACTTGATCATCTAAAATTTCAATCTTGTGATGCTTTTTGTCCTAAACTAACTTGAATTGACAAAAGGGCAAAAGGTGAAGTGTTAATAAAATCTATTCTAAGGCCTAGACTGTAAGAAGATGGATGAATGATTAGATGGAATCCTACTAAGTGAGGTCTCAACATAGGGTTATATGAGACAGGGGTAAGTTCAATAGTGATTTCTCCTCTACAACCTTTGCTAGTCTGTATGAAAATGAGAGCTTGACAGTATTCTTTCACTTTTAGCTAGCTAAATTTTTCAAGAATTTTATCTCTAGATATAATATTTCTTTTCTTGCATGAATCTATTAATTTTGAGATAACAGATCTTGCCTTCATGAATTGATCCTAGTTTATCCCTTTAACCCCGATTAATTTATTTAGAGTGTTTAGTTCCATTTTAATCCTTTCTTTTACAATTAAATATTATTAAAAAATTGTATTATTGTTCCAAATTTTATGGATATTTAGGAGACACAAATAAAATATAAATGTAATCATTCCATATTTTTGTAGGAGATATTGGAATGAGATTAATAGGAAGAGTAGTAAACATGAGTCACAATGAGCACTTTAGAATAAATCTAAACATTATAAGGAAGAGTAGCTTGGAAAAATAGAAGCGTAATTTATTTTTCAATATGCAAGATTATTACTTGGGAAATAATCTTGAAAGAGGATTGAAAAGATTCCTTGAGCTAACATTGTCTCACTTATCAAAAATTATGAGGAAGGATTCATTAATGAAATGGTCATTAACAAGATGGAGAGAATAATAATTAGGAAGAGATAGATTTCACATGCTACTAGGTGACTAGATTGGAGAGAAACTAGAGGCAAATCATTTAGCTTGGCCATGACACAAAGTCTTAGAATAGATGCCAATCTTGGTGAATGGAATGAAAATCCCAAACAATTAATGAGTGGTGAGACAAGTAGAGGCATCTATAAATTTTGTTTTGAATGAAATAAAGAAAAAATGGGACTAAAACCAAGGGAAATGCACATGGAAAGGATATGATGAAAATCAAAATAAATAGTTTGAAGATAATATTAGTTACCTAAAGGATATTCTGCTTGATTATTTGGTATATCATAACTATTTTGACAAATTTTGAAACCATTAGAGGTACCTTTTGCTTTTGTAGATGAGGCATTCATTCATGTTGAAGTTGTGATAGCTTATTTGCCTCTTTATAGACAACAAATTATCCATACGAATTATCATATATACTTGTAACCTCCATCCCAAACCACCTATTTCACTCTTCTTCCTTTGTGTACCTCTTTTATTCTTCCATTAACTCTTCGCTTACCTAAATTCAATCCAAAACATAGTGTATATAGCATCAAAAAAATTCCATATTTGATTAATATTATCCACAACATATCGAAAAGACAAATACCACACTTACTGTGTCATCCACCAAAAATAATTTACTTACATATTCAAAGAGTTCAATAATGGAGAAACATCCATGCAGTGCTCTACACATGTCCTTGAAGGTTCAAGAAATACTTATCCTCTATTGGTCCAAACTTTAAATCACTTTCCATGCATGAAAATAATTGCAACCATACACAATTTCCCACCCAATAGATTCTATCAAACTAGTTTACTATCTTAACATAGGGTCAAGGAAAAGCGGGCCAAAATAGGAATCCAAGTGTCTTAAAATTATTCAAGACCATAGTGGTGAGGATTGAATTTATTTCTTTAGTGGTATCTTTCTCTAGATTAATTAGTTGGGGATTCTATTAGGACCTTTTCCTAATTAAAAAAAAGTTATAAAGATTACATCCCTAAATATTGCATTCATAATAGAATAAATTTCTGCAATATTGAGACTAAATTCATAATAGATTTATAGTGATGAATAGAGAAATATTTAAGATTATCAAAAAATTGACGTTTTCTTTCTCCCAACCGTCATTGGATATTGGATGATCTTTGAGGCATTATGTCAAATAGTTCATGTGCCTTATCTAAGCTTACATATTTTGCATGCATGTGTACCTGGGCAGTTGCACTACAACATCTATACTCACTAATCACATTTGGTTGGAAGTTTCAAAATCCATTTCAAACACATATTGTGCATATCCTACAATCATAGCATTACATTAGATCGCGATTCTTTGATGCATCTCACTAAACAGTTCATGCACTTTCATGTCTATACTTCCACATTTTCCAAACATGTCAAACAGAGCATTTCCAACCGTAAGCATCTGATATTAATTGTCCTTACCTTCTTCTTTGATGGAAGCCCATACTCTATTCCAAAGCTCCCATTTTGGCATAGGTAGAGAGTACGTTGGCAAATAACACTGATCGAAATGGAAATCTATTTGTTGCATTGACTGCATTGTGAGGATGCTTATGTATTTCATTGACAACATAAAGCAGGAAAGGACATGAGAATATCTCCTCGAGGAGGTATTCTATGACAGCTGCGAGGTAGATGAGAGTTTCTTATGCCATTTGCTTTGTTCTATGCAGTCAAACATGAGAACATTGTTTGAATTCAAATGCTAACGGTGATTGTCTTTTTAATAGAAACAAACGGGAAGGGACGTCAAGGGAAGGAATGGGCTCACAATACACCTAAGTAGTCAAAGCTTAGTGTGTGTTGTTTAAGGATGCCCCCTTAAGACATCATAATTGATTGGCTCTTCACTCCTAAGTCCTTCAAAAGTCTTTAATGGCTTCATTGAGTCCTTTTGTCTTCCAAATTCACCTGCACCAACTTGAATTCTCCTTCAATGCTTGATTGGCTGTTCACTTGGAATTGAATTGATTTTATAACTAAGAGATCACTTGAATTGTAGGTAGACCCCTTCAAATGACAGGGTAGGCTTCCTTTTATACCTTATATATGTCTTGAAAGCATTTTATCCTGATGGCTTTAAATTAAAGTACTTTCTCTTCTATCTGGTATTGGTGGAGTAGATCCTTTTATGATATGTAAGTTGAGAATATTTTATGAAAGGTCCCTAAATGAATACACTTTAAACTAATTTTAATATACCCTGAAGTGTGCAATATGGAAGGTTTGTATTCTTAATTTCCTGCCCATTTCTTAATTTAAAAGATGATATCTTTATTAAATATCTTTATTAACTTGATTTCTCCTTCAATTCTTGATGAATGCTTGATTGCATGTTCACTTAGAATTGAATTTATTTTATAATTAGGAGATCACTTGAATTGTAGGTAAACCCCTTCAAATGATAGGGTAGGCTTCCTTTTATACCTAATACATGTCTTGAAAGCTTTTTATTGTGATGGCTTTAAATTAAAGTACTTTCTCTTCTATCTAGTATTGGTGGAGTAGAGGTTGCATTGCATCATCCTAGGATACATATTTCCGCAAATACAACACAAGTTAAATGTATCCCAGTTCGATGCAAAGCAACCTCTGCTCCAGAGATCACCAAAAAATAGATAAAGAACTTTAATTTAATGCCATCAGGATAAAAGTCTTTAATCAAGACAGATAAAATTTGAGTTTGATTGTCATCATTTACTTTGCCAAATTCTTCACACGTAACTCCTGAATCAATTTCCTACTCACAAGAATTTTATTATGTCTCAAATATAGGGAAATAGAAGGCTTCAAATAGAAAACTTGAACATGCAACTAAATCCATTGACTAACCAGAAGAACAAAATTAAGAAACGGTTTGATCATCTGAGAGATGTTGTAGACTTGCAACTCACTAGCTAAGTTTTTGCAAGTAAGAACTTTTTTTGTTTTGGTTATGGTTGTGGTGTTTATAGGGAGACATTTACAAATTTATATCTATTTTCACTATTTAATGGTTTATGGGTTTGTAATGTTCTTTCATATTTTTGTATATATTCTTTATAATAGCCTATTATATTGATTTGTTCTATTATGCATAATGGTGTGGGTCAGACGACTTTGCTGTCGGTGCATGAAAGCATTGAACGAGTTCTACTTTTAAAAATTATATGAAACATTTTTAATTTATTTGATTCAGTGTTATATGCAAAAAATGATTATCAATGATGTTTCCTTTCTTCGAGAATTGTCTAGGATCTTTCCATCAGATAATATGTAAGATCGAATGACTAAATATTTTCAATACAAATGCTTATTTTATTTAATTATTATCTGAGCGTGAATTAAAATTTATATCTGTATGGAAGAAGAACATACAAGTTGAAGAGTCATGTGCACGCAAATTTACTAAAAGAAAGGAAATAGGCATTATCTTGAATGATATGAAAACAAGCTCATCAGCTGCTTAGAAGAGAGAAATTGGAGAATGGAAGAGGAAAGTGTTTAAGGGTGGTAAATAGATAGATAGTATGCAATACAAACAAACAATGTCTAGAGTGTCTGATGTGACTTCTCTAATTTATGTCCGGAGGGACTAACTGGTTTTGGAGTTCCTGCGAAACCTATTGGGCCACGCTTGGAGGAAATCAATGTGTTCATTTAAGGAGCACCATTTTTCTATTATGAGAATGATACTTTTGCACCGAGGGATATTTGGAAGTCAATATCCAAAAAATTTCTATAGTGTGGAACAAGAGTTAGCGGACTCGAAGTATAATTATCAGCTTTCAAAAGACCAAGAGGTTATGTACACAATCTCCCAATAGAAGAGCAATTTCAAGAATTACCTCTCCCCCCCATGACTATTCAAGAAGCACTTCCTCAAATAGAGGACTATTGGCCTCCATGGGATCAAAGAAAAAAATTAAAGCATAGACTCTAGACGATGTGGTGGTGTCCTTCGTGAAGAACTCTACACTAAAATTGAAAATTCACGAGGAAAACTGCAAGATAGTGAAGAGAAATACAATCTTGAAAAGTGGGAAGAATGGATCTTGGTTTGGGTGGGGCCAAGTCAGGTGGCTCCTCTAGAGGTTGACGAGATAGAAATCATATCAGGATTTGAAAAAGATCACACTCGTGGAACTTCGTGTGTGAGTGATCGATTGTGGTGTTTGGGTAATGCATTCCAAATAGATACAGTTGCATAAAGGAAAGGCTAAGAGACAAGAGAGAACACAATGATGATATGTGGCTCAATGAGATGCAAGGGTAGGTAGGGGTAGGTAGTGGTAGGTAGGATTTAAATGGTAAAATATTCCACATGAGGTGGATCACCCACCGAAGGTGGAATTATCACTCCACAATAAGTGGATATAATAAAGTAATAACAAAATCACACCAAAAAAGGTGGAAATTCTCCTACATACACACTCCCAATATATACACATCTCCCTAAGTGTCTCATATGAAAACTACTATGTTATGCATGTACCTAAGTAAACTTAGTAAAGTGTAATTATATCTAACATGAATAAATAATTACACCAACAATAAAATAACACAAATTGAATTTAATAGAGAAAAGAAAATTATTCAATATTTATTATATCACATTTACTTCGATATAGATGTTGATCTCTAATCTACATAATCAATACAAGAAGGAATTACTTTGTAGAGGTTGCATGCTATAAAATATAATATTTCACTCCATCACAAATAAGGGAACTTCTAAAATATGGAAACTAACATCTATGAAAATTTACCAGAACAACTAAAAACTAATTTAGAATATTTTTCTAAAATCTTTGACTCCTTTCTTGATATTAGTAATCATATTTTTAATTTCATTCTTGCATCACTATACAACATCCTCCTCCTAGATTCTAAGTGGACTCACAAAGTGAAACTTTGAAACTCACTATGCAGAATTGCTATTACTACTATACCTAGTCTAGACTCACTTAGTACACTTCTCGTATAAATAGTCACTTACTCATCTCTCTTCTTCATGAGTGATCACAATTTTTTCACTTTCTTTCTCTAATATGGATAAAACACATGACACTTCAATGTGCTAATCACAAGTAGTTATCAACCACTTGACTCAACACATGAAAACCTTGATTTACCACAAGATTGATCAACATGTGAACATTTAGGCTTATGAAACCTTTTCAACATCGATGTTACCGTTTTCCCAACTAGATTCATCTATCCATTGATATTTTATTTTCATACAATATTTCAAGCATTGTTCATTGAAATATTTATTCCAACATGAATTTTCAAATTCATTCTTCAATCCACAAATTGTACAAGGGTGAAGATCCCAACACTATTTTTTTGTGTGTTCTTCTTTGTGACAATGAACTATGGTGGCAAAAAAAAATTCACACTAGATGGAGCTTATGGAAAGATTGCAATAATAGAATTTTCAAAGATAGAAGGTGTGGGTGTGAAGAACTCACTAATAGGATTATCTCTAATGTCAAGAAGAATATGGTTTTTTTTGTAAAGAGGAAACATTCTCACCCACCACTTCTTGTGGACTAGGGGATTTCTAGATTGTGGGACATGGAGTCGATCATTTCGGGATTCGTGGCCCCTCCTCTTGTTTTCCATAATGCTATGTGATGCGTTGTGAAATGGGGAAAGATTAGACTAGAACCTGTGGTCGTATAACACACAAAAACACAACCAGTTGTTAGTGTTAATCAACCAAAAACTAATCTAAGTAGGCATATCAAAAGAGACACCAAAAACTTGAAGAAATATTTAACTAAGAAAGTAAATATAATGAGACATCTCTGAATGCCTCCTAACATGCTCTTATCTCCTTCTCCTTTGTTCCTCTCCTCTCCAAGTTCCAAACTAGTGTAGCTCTCAGTAGCTTTTTGCACTATGGATCCTTATGGAGGTCCAAGATTGAAATGTTTACTCTAAAATGCTATGCAAATGTGAATGAATGCTAATATTAGATGCTATGATGCTAAAATGATTTATTTTAGGCCAAAATAACAAGATATTAGTGATTTATGCTAAAATGCTCTCTAGAATTTACTGTAACTTAGATGCACAGAATTTTTCAGGATTTGGATTATCAAAAAATGGGCTCTATTTATAGGGAAAATGGAGCAATGGATGGTTGAGATTGATTAATCTCAACAAGGGTTAGGATTGAATGATATTCAATCCATGTGAGGACTTTCAATCCAATCCCAGGATGACAAGTGTCAATGTGAGATAGGTTGAGAGGAGAGGGAATAAGCATTAAATGCTTGACATGACCTGAGAGTTAACTTAGGAGTTAAGGTCAAGGCTAGGTTGAATGAATAAATTATTTATTCAAAGAATAAAGATTTTATCCAATGGATAAACTCTTGTGCAAAGGCAAAAGGGATAACCATGGTCAAAACAACAAATACTTGAGGAGACACATGAGTGCAAATTGAATTAACCATAAATGGTTATGTAAGAGCCATTAATGGTCATGTAAGAGCCATTAGTGGTTTTGGAAGACTTTAGAGGTTAGACTGTTGAATACACAAAGCATTAAATGTTTTTCAAAGACTTTGAAGTCTTTGAGAAGTGACTCCAAGTTGCTTAGGAACGTGACAATAATTAGGGGATGGATTAGGTTAATTAGGAAGGGGTTAGAAGAATCTAGAAGGGGTTTTGGGAATGCAAGTGGATTTGGTGGGTGAGGGAGAATAGGATTTTAATTAAAATAAAATTCATTTATTTCAATAAATGTGTGCAAGTTGCATTTGTAGGAAAATGCAAGTGGGGGGGATAAATGATTTAAATAAATATTTTATTTAATTTATTTAAAAGAGGAAAAGGGGATTAAATGAAATAAATATGATTTATTCATTTAAATGATTTGTGAATTTGGTTGAATTAATTAATTAAAATGAATTCAATAATTTATTTAATTAATAGGATAATGTTTGAAGATGAATTAATTAAATATTAATTTAATTAACTGATGGCTAGTGGGTTTTTAATCAAATAAATAGGAAATATTCATTTAATTAAACTGGACAGATTTATGTGATTACATTTGCCCCTCTTTGAGAAGGTGTGGTTTATCGCGTTGTTTCAAAGAAAAATAGGTGTGAAGAAATTCCCCATAAAATATTAATTTAATGGGTGGTATGCCCTCTCGAGAGATGGGCCGAAGAATTTCGAAAAATCGGGTCATCTCTCAAAAAAGAATGAAAATTGGCGAGGTGATAGAAGAGAAGAAGTTAGCCATGCTAGTGAAAAATAGAAGAAATCGGAGATAAAATGGAGAAATGGGAGGCTCGGGAAGTTCACATGGACCACGGCGGTGAGTGGGAAAAAAATAGGGGTATGGCGAAGGGTTTATATGGAGAGAAAGGGGTGAAAATAGGTTCATTTGAATCCGCGACCATAGTGAAATTATAGCTCTGATAGTGACTTCCTAGAAGAGGAAGGAGCAATCAGGATGTCGGTACCTATAGCAGAGCATCGATTAGAGTGAGTCCGATGGTTCCAGTGGCCAGATGACTACAGACCAGCAGTATGTGAATTTGAGTTTTTGAATTTTATGCATTTTTTATGTGTTTCTAGCTAGGTTCAAGTTGAGTCGAGACAATAGCCCTGAAACTGTGCTTTGGTGCTTTTGTTGATTTAATTAGCACTTTTGTGCCCCAATGGCATTATTGTGCAGTCGTTTGAGCGCTTTTGTAAATATGAGCACTATTGCATAGCTGTTTGAGCGCTATTGCTGGTTTAGTGCTATTGAGGAGGTAATTGAGCGCTATTGTTGTGAAGCAGCGCTATTGTATAGCTACTGTAGCGCTTTTGTAGTTTAAGCATTATTGCATTACATAGTTGATTAAGCGCTTTTGCTAGGGCAGTGGTACTATTGTTAGGAGATAGCGCTTTTGTGTGCAAAATAATGCTTTTGTGCAGAAAAATAGATGCCCCAGTGTTTGAACAAATAATCTCCAGATGCCAATGATGGATGGATGGAGAGGTGAAGTGAGAGTTATTTTGAACCATAGCAGCCTTGATAAGACTTAGGTCATTAGGATAAATGCCTATTGAAGTCTAGGTGTGCCATGATTTCTTACTTGTTGAGACCCAAAGTTACTTGATCAAAGTCTCTGTTGATAGTCTAGGTATTAAACTTAAGAAAGTTTGAAACAAAACAACTGATGATGATGGTTGATGCACTTGTGTAGGAGGATTTGTGCATCTTACAGTTGTGCGAGAGACATCCTGCCACACAGGGGCTGTGTGATCGACTGACAGAGGTTGATGTGGATTGTATTGCAATGACTAGATTGTATGATATGATGTATATGCCCATGATTCAGATGAATCACAGTTTGATGACAGCATGGCAAAGTGCTGGCAAAGTGAGACATGCACGTTTCACTTGATGCAGGGGGAGATGACTGTTACACTGAAGGATGTATGGCGCATCCTACATATTCCCATTCGAGGTGAGTTGGTGACATATGATAGAGCATGGGGGACCCTAGCGGTGCAGAGATTCTTTGATGAGGACGTTTATATTGATGATGGTTCGATAGCCTGGGAGGATATCGCTGCATTGTATGAGCCATTACCAACAGTTTTGTCAGGGATTGTGGGGGGACTACTATGCCCAGATCGTCGATCACATGGACTTACTGTTGGTTGGGGGCAGGTGATTGAGTAGATGATGACCGAGGGGACCCAGTTTGCATGGGGATCGTGTGTGCTGGCGCACTTATATTAGGAGCTTCATGAGGTAGTATACTGAGGGAGGGGCTCATTGGTAGTGGGAGTCATGCTGCTGCATATTTAGGCGTGGGAGCACCTACTAGTTACCCGACCAGTTAGTCAGAGATTTTGGGTAGTCGACCAGCCATATATGTATATGTATAGCGGTATGATGAGTCAGCCCCACCTGGGGAAGTTAGAGTGGTGGCAGCGGGCACTGTATGATCTGGATGTAGTGATCTGGAGACACTATATTGAGTGCAAGCCCTGGGAGGATGATGCGGAGGCATCTTCGTATGTATTCATGACCTGATTCCTCATTGGGAGGATAGCCTACCATGTGGAGAGATAGTTGCCTGGCAGAGTTTTGAGACAGTTTGGACAGCGGGAGGGATTGCCTAGGGGATCGGGAGAGTATGTTAGGGTGGTCCAAGAGAGGTACGCATGGGAGCAAGTACTACCTTATGATCAGGCTTTAGCAGAGTTTCGGATGCTACAGGTGAGACCATGGGATATACGGTCGAGGATGGTAGATGCAGAGGTGTCAGAGGAGTATACGCAATATATGGCGGCTCATCCGATTCCTCAGATATCAGATCTGGTAGAGCCGATTCAAGATTTTGAGGAGAGAGGATGAAGACGGAGGAGGAGAGGAGGTTGAGGACCTATGGATACAGGGGAGGGAGCGACAGGGGGTGGAGATCTTCAAGATCATATGATATTACATTTGCAGACTTGACTTACAGCAGCCAAGACACAGGTTGAGGATCTGGAGGCAGAGGTGGTGGATTCAAAGGTGGAGGTGGCAATGGTGGTCGAGTTCAGCGGAGAGGGAGAGGTGGTTTTCCATTGCGAATATCACAGGGACCATTGATATAGGGAGGAGTTAGATAGGGTGGGAGAGGTATGGGAGAGAGGGAGGTACCAATGGATAGAGGGGAGGGAGCGACTGGAGAGGGAGCTATAGGCGAGGCACCTTTGGATACAGGGGAGGGAGCGAAAAGGGGTAGAGATCTTTGGGATCATATGATATTACATTTGTAGACTCGACTTATAGCAGTTGAGACACGGGTGGAGGATCTGGAAGCAGAGGTTACAACTAGAGATGTGTAGCTATTTGCATGAGAGTCAGAGCTGACGATGGTGCTGTAGGAGAGAGATCAGCCCATGGACAGGGTGATCCAGTTGCAGGAGAGAGTGCAAGCCTTGGAGTTAGTACTAGGTTAGGGGCCATCTATGGAGGCTTTGGCGAGGGAGATACTAATGGGATGGGGTTAGGGATAGACTAGCCTAGTCTATGCTCTTAGATCCTTTCCTTGGATCACCTAGTGTTCTCTACACACCCTAGGGTCTCTAGGGCTTCCCTTTGCTTGAGGAATCCCCTAACCTTGCCCAGTCCACCTACCAATGAGTTGCAATGTTGCTCCTAAGGTCTCACCTACTCATGAGACTCAAAACCCCCTACTATGGCTAATAAGGGCTAAGCTTGTTCCACACCTTCCAAGGTCTTAGCAAGGTTGTATCAGGTCTATTTCATGGTATTTCCACCCATTCATGTGCCCCCAAGAGGTTTCAAGATTCTAACCCCTTACCAATTTCACAAATTTGTGTTTTTGCCTTCAAATAGGGCTACAAGGATTAGGACCAATTAGGCCTCCTAACCGGTCTTCTAGGGCTCCCTCTCAAAAACGGTGAACAAACAACCCAATCTCCCAAAATGGACTGCCATTCATTTGGCAAGGACTCATGTATTTTCTAGGTTTTAGGCCCCCAGGAGTCTGTACACTATCCTAGGTGGATTTTAAGGTTTTCAAGGGTGTTTGTGAGGGTTTTTAGGGTCTTCCTGGGTCACAGTGAGTGTTTTAAGTTTTAGCCACATTGCTTGGATTGGTGGAGGCTCCTCCTTAACACCAATGATGCTTCACTCACTCCTCTACACTTCCTCCAAAGGATGCACTCTCCACTAACCAACCTTGCTCTCCAAGACCTCTGCAATTTGACCTCTCCTAACCAGGCACTATCCAGTCTCACCTAGGAGTGGGTCTTTGCTTGGCCTTCCTGCATTTTTAAGGGCCCTTCTTGCATGGGACTATAGTACAGGGTCTTCACTCGTATTCCCCATGGTTTCATGGTGATTCCACAATAGAGAATGGAGTTAAGACTTCATTTTCACAAACCAGTCCAAAATTGGACAGTGAGACTGCAAATTACAAACTATTTACAAACACAATCAATTCAATAAACAAAAACCTAAACTAATCACTCACAATGAAATTATATACACCATAGAAGACATTTCACATAGTTTTGCACATAGTTCAATCTATTTACTTGCCTGGTAACTTCATTCAATCTGACTGGTAACCAATAGATAGTCACAATCAAGCTCTTCTTGCTTGGGCCGTACAATCTCTGACATCCAACCCATGCATTTAGGGTTTGCAAATACTTATACCTCCTTTGCCTTGGTCTGTGTGCCCATATTAGGGTTGTCCACACCAAACTGAGGATTTTGGCTTTTTTGTGGAAAAGTTGCATGACAACTTTTAAAAGTTGTCATGCAGCTTTTGCAACTTTTTAGCAACTTTCCCAATGTTGCTCTTCATGACTCCTAGACCCACAATGGGCCAACCTAAGGACACCACCATGCTATGAAGGACCCCTAAACACCAAAAAGACACACATACCCTCCATTTTCAAGAAAATCTCAATCTTGACTTATGACCCCTAAGATCTACTCTAGGACCCTAACTAGGACCTATGAGCACTTGGCTCATTATTTTATTTACAATGGCTTCATGAGAAGCATAATACCAACAAAACAAGGAGGGAGAGCTTGGAAGGGTGCTCTTGCACCAGATACGAAAAGCAGGTGTAGAGGTGGATTACTTGCGGGGCCTATATGAGCAAGAGGTGCCATCTAGTCGACAGACACTAAGTTATTCACAGATACGGTAGGCTAGATCAGAGCGATCTCAGAGGATGCAGAGCAGTGGGGGTGTGATGGGTCCTCTATGGAGAGATAGGTCAGGTGGTGTAGGAGCTAGTGGGGGTTTGATGGGGCCTCCATAGAGAGATAGATTAGATGGTGTAGGGACTAGTGGGGGAGCAGGTGGTGATGGTGGTGCAGCATCTGGCCAGAGTGACATCTGAGAGAGCATTTTGCATGCATATATTTATATTGTCATTTTCAAATATGTCTTTGATGGCTCTTGGTAGCCGATTTTGTAGAGTTCATTGTACTTTGATACATGAGATGGTATATATGAGGAGATCCCATATTTTGATGATATGCATTTTGATATGTATGGAGTTTATGCTTAGATGGATACTTGTTCTTTTCTATATGTATGTGTTTATGAGATGATTCCTATATGCATGTGTTACGATGATTTATTCTTGCATGATGTCTATATGCATTGTTGTATGATGTTGGATGCTAACATGTGGATGCAGGTTGATATATGTGTGCATTGATGTTTTGGGATAGAATGTCGGATGTATGCAATGCCATGATGTTTATGTATGCATAAGAAAATGATGATTTGTGATGGTATAGATAGTAGTTTGTTCTTTATGATATAATGATGAGATAATGATATGCAATGATGTTAATGTAATGCTTTTGAATGAATGATTTATTTATGAATATGCATCTAGATGGTTTAAAAATGAATGTATATGTGGATAAACAAAATGTACAGTACAAATGTTTTAATGATGATTTCTAAATGTCGAAATATGAGGAAGTAAAATAATAATGTGATTATAATGCAACTCATGTTTAATGAATAACTGCGCCCTAATGAAATTAAGAGGGATAATGAATGTAATCTAATGAATCCTAAGTGAGATAAGATGAGTAAAAGAATATACTAAAATGGATGAATGAATGCACTTTAACTAATGGATAGATAAATGAATGTATGCAACTATGGAAACCTAAACAAATGTATGATACATAAGTGTGAAAATGATGATAAATGATGATCACTAATAGATATTTAAATGAATGTATAGTAATGAGTAATCATGGTAGAAAATGCAAATAAGGACAATTATCTATGTAAGTGAATCTAAAATGTTATGAGCGTAATAATGAAAGGATACAATGATACTAATGCAAGTAAAATGAGAATGAACTATATGGGGTAAGTGCAACTAAATGATATTTAAATGCACGCTAATGAATGGCTAAAGAGTAATGCAAATGTGACTAAAATGTAATAAAATGATGATGGGATGATTATAGATGAATGCAAGGTTGTTTTAGACTTTGCATGATGCACTTGATGATGTACCAGAGTACTTGTCGCGATTGTATCCAAAACGAGCTCAATTTTCGTATAACTGCTCATATTTAACTTTGTTCACACTTGCATGCAAAATCATGTAAATAAATGAGTAAATGGATGGATGGTATGCAATTGAATGCAAAATAAATAGATGAGATGAAATGACGATCCATAGTGCTTTCTTTTTCATCATCGAGCTTTAAAATGTTGTAAGAAAATACAAGCAACTTGACATAATGATTCAAGATGACCTGAGTATTCCTTACATGGATTTTGATATAGCAAGTTAATACAAACAACTTGACATAATGGGTCAAGTTGACCTGAGTATTGCTCACGAAACAGATAAGGATCATCTCCTTTCCTACATGACTTGGATCGTCCTCCTTAATCTTGGGCTGATCATATCCTAAGACAAGTTCATATCGTAACAAGAGATAAAAACCTTTATCCAATTTGGATGAGGTAGGAGGAACCAAAGAAAGAGCATTGTACCTGTAAGCAAACAACATACATAAAGAATAAAGAATATGGATCCTTGGTAATGGTTCATGCTCATATGGTCGAGATATACATTGTAGTCAGCAAGCCGTAGTGATCTATGACTATATTTTGCCTATGATCACGTAGCTTAGTGAACTTCCCACGTAGACACCATTAGTACATGCCCCAGAACTTCATCGGAATAATGCGCCGAAGACACAAACAATGTTGTAGGAACCTAATATATATAAACTGATGAATAACCGACAAATCAACCAAGTATTTGATAGCTTTAAATAGAATTTTCTTGTCAAAGAAAATGTCATCTTGTCTTGGTTTTGGTAAGGAAGGATGCATCCTTGTTGAAGACGGTTTGAGTGTTGATGTTGATTGTTTGGTCGATTTGAGAAGTGATCATCGTGTGAGTATTTTTCAATCCTTGTTTGGTATCTGCTCGAATGAGTATGTACAATATGTTGCCATGTTTTTGTGTGATTTTCAATGTTTTCTGATGTTTTTGGATTTTGTGAGATAGTTTTTGAATGTTTTTGGATTTTCTGAGACAATTTTGAATGTTTTTGGATTTTGTGAGATAGTTTTGAATGTTTTTGGATTTTGTGAGATATTTTTAAAATGGAAAACTCAGTGAATCACAAAACAATGTAGAATCCATTTCCATCAATAGGTTAAGGACATTGCCCCTAGTTTAGACATGACTATGAAAAAGCGGGATACAAGACGCATTAAGAACTATCTTGGATTGTAGATCAAATAAGAAGCCATGGTTTGGACTAATAGATGTGTGTATGAAATAAATTTGATTGCAACAAGCCTGAAAGACAATGGATTCATAGCCTTTACGAGTGGCGCCTATTTGCCAGGTTTTCACCATCGTACTTACCCAAGGTGCTCACCATTTGGATGCATGATTTTTCTTTACTATTTTGATGTTTTTGTATTTTCTTTAGGTCATTTATCTAAATGTTTTTTGTGTTTTTGCTGGTATGTATGGGAGCCTGATGCTCTATGCAGCTTATGTATAAAACCGTTTGAGGTGCATGATGTTGATCGGATCTACTAGCAGTTCTCCTTCTGACGTAGCCAACTGATATGCCTCAGACCCAAATACAGCAGTGATAACATATGGACCCATCCAATTTGATTCAAACTTTCCTTGATGTTCATGGTTTGGTTGGTTACAAGGATTCTCTCGAAGAAAAAGATCACCTACCTCAAATGTACGAGGTCTAACCCAATGATTATAGCTTCTGCTCATGCACTGTTGATAGGCCTTGAGGTGATTGTATGCAGCTTGTCACTTCTCATCAAGTAGCTCTAAGTCCTGAAGACATGATACTCTGTATGCTTTATCATCAATGAGATTGTGCAAGGAAACCCGTAGTGATGGTATCTCGACCTCAATAGGTAAGATAGCTTCTGCACCATAGACCAGTGAGTAGGGAGTTGCGCCTATAGGGGTTCGAATGCTAGTGTGGTATACCCATAGTGCTGGATTTAATTGAACGTGCCAATCATGACCAACATCATTGAATATCTTCTTGAGGATTCTTAATATGTTTTTATTTGATGCTTCGGCCTGACCATTGCCTTGTGGGTAATAGGGAGTGGAAAAGTGGTGTTGGATGTGAAACTTCTCATAGAGCTCATGACCATGTTCATTCTTGAATGGAAGTTTGTTATCTATGATGATGGACATGGGTACACCATACCGGCAGATGATGTAATTGAGGATGAATGAGGCGATCTTCTTGCCGGTGACTTGGGTAAGTGGAACAACTTCGATCCACTTTGTGAAGTATTCAGTGGCGGTAATAATAAATTTGTGGTCGTTAGATGAAGATGGATGGATTTTACCCACAAGGTCAAGGCCCCATTGACAAAAAGGCTATGGTGTTGTGATTGGTTGCAATTCCTATGCCGGTGCATGTATCATGTCTCCATGAACTTGGCATTTCTTGCACTTTCTAACAAAGTAGTAGGAGTCTTTTTCCATAGATGGCCAATAGTATCCAGTGCACAGGAGCTTCTTGGCGAGTGACGAACTGCTTGCATGAGTTCCACAAATTCCTTCATATACCTCTTCCAAGGCCTTTATTATCTCATCTTGTTCCAGACATTGAAGGAGAGTACCATCAAGACTGCGTCAGTATAGGGTTTCAGCAATAATGGTATATCAAGCGGTTTGGCGAATGAAGGTTTTACATTGGTTATTCGATTGGTTAGGAGGAAGTGTGTGATCGCGGAGGTAGGTATAGAACTCACCATACCATGGGGATTCAGAACTGATAAGGTGACATATCATCTCAGATTGAGGGATATCATAAGCAGGAATCCAAAGCTGTTCTACCAAGAACTCGTAGCGTGTTGAATTCTATGGAAGATCTAGGAGAGATGCAATGGTAGCCATAGCATCAGCAACTCGATTTTGATTTCTAGGTATCTGCTCAAAGGTGATAGTAGTAAATGATGCCTTTAATTTGTCCATCATTTGTTTGTACGGCATGAGTTTGTCATCCTTGGTTTGATATTCATCTATCGCTTGTCGGATGACTAGTTGGGAGTCGCCATATACCTGTAGTTCTTGTAACTTCCATTGTATGTCTAGCCTGAGTCTTGTGATCAAGGCCTCATACTCTGCTATGTTGTTGGTGCATGGAAATGTGAGTTTGTAAGATTTTAGGATGCTGTCACCTTGAGGTGTGATAAATAGAATGTCTGCCCCTAAGCCATACCTAGTGTATGAACCATCAAAGTATGGCTTCCATGGTTGTACTGTTGTGATCATGAATATCTCTTCATCTGGAAAATTGTAAATGAGAGGATGATCACCTATGAGTGGTGCATCAGCCATTTGATCTGCAATGACTTGTCCTTTGATAGCCTTATGGTCCACATACTCGATGTCAAATTCACTTAGAATCATCACCCATTTGGCCAAGCGACCTGTCAATGCTGCTTTGCTGAGTAAGTATTTGAGTGGATCGATCTTTGCAATTAACTGTACTTTATGTGTCAACAGATAGTGCCTTATTTTAGTGGCTACCAGGATTACTGCTAGGCAAGCTTGCTCAATAGGTGTGTAATTGAGTTCGTAGCCGACCAGTGTGCGAGAGATGTAGTACACAACACACTCTTTCCCTTCTGCATTATGTTGTGCCAATAGTACACCCAATGTTGTATTTTTTGTTGATATATAGAGTAGTAAAGGCATACTTAGATCTAGTGGAATCAGCAATGGTGTATTCATGAGATAGTCTTTAAGCATCTGGAATGCTTGCTAGCATCTGGTATCCCATTGAAATCAGATGTTCTTGTGTAATAGGTGTGTAAATGGGTGACACTTATCTGCCAGTTGTGCAATGAATCTTCGGATAGATTGAAGTCATCCTTGTAATGTCCTTAGCTTACTAATTTTCTTTGGAGGTGGCATGTCCATGATTGCTTTGACCTTTTCTTGAGATGATGTATCCTAGAAGCTTCCCTGAGGTTACTCCAAAGACACTTCTTTAGGTTGAGCTGAACATGATATTGTTCTAGTCTATCAAAGATTTTCTCCAATATGTATAGATGTCCTCTTGTGAGTGATTTTGCCAGTAATTCATCAACATAATCTTCCATTATGGTATGCATCATGTCATGGAAGATGGTGGTCATTGCTCATTGATAGTTTGTGCCTGCATTCTTTAAACTGAAAGGCATTACATTCCAGCAGTATGTGCCCCATGGACATGTGAAGGTTGTCTTATGTTGATCCTCTGGTGCGATCTTTATCTGATTGTATCTTGAAAAGCCATCCATGAGTGAAAGCATGGCATGTCCTGTTGTTAGGTCAACTATGATGTCACTGTTGGGTAGGGGGAAGTCATCTTTAGGACATGCTTTGTTTAGATCTCTGAAGTCAATATAGATTTGGATGCCCCCATTTGGTTTGCCGACAGACACAATATTGGATATCCAATCTACATAATCAATTGGTCTAATGAAACCAACATCTAGGAGCTTCTTAAGTTCTGCTTTGACTAGTACTACAATTTGAGGATGCATCTTGCGAAGTTTCTGCTTGATAGGTCTGGCTCCTTCTGCTATGGTGAGGTGATGCATGACTAAATCAAGATCAAGCCCAGGCATGTCTACATATGACCATGCAAAGTTAATCTGGCATTTCTGGAAGAACTCTACAAACTTAGGTTGTTCCTTTGGAGTTAAAAGAGATGCCAGATGTATCTGGTGAGGTGTTTTAGGAGTCCCCATGTTGTATTCTTTTGTTTCTTCAATGAGAATTATCGACTATTCCTGTTGTGTACTAGCAGGGAGAATGTCAAACCTTTCATCCTCCAGCGCCTCAGAGAGGTTTTCACCATTCCATACGCTCTTTCTTTTTACTTTTGTGGGATCAAACAGTGGCACAATGTGGTTTTCAATAGAAGATCCATGTTTTATTGTTATATTTTTGCAACTGAAAGGTTTGGCATCCACCCCAAAGTATGTTGTGCTATTAAGTTCAATGGAAAATCCAGCTTTGTGATCCTCGCTTGGTATGTTATCCCGTAGTTCTAGAAAGTCAATGATCGCCTCATCATTCTGGAAAAGGTCAAGACATGGGGGATTAGGTTGGTTCCATTCGATGAGTTCCGGATGGATAGTGGGCATTACCTCGTCAATTAGATTAAGTTCGTTAGATGTATCAGTGAGGGTTAATCCGTTGTGGTGAAGGTCATTGATGGTACTCTCCCTATCAGAATTAGGCATAGGATGTGACATAGGGTCTGTGGAAGATGTTTCCAACTCAGGAACCTAAGAGGTCTTTATCTGTTCTTCTTCGTAAATAGGGATGTCTTTGCGGGGTGGAGGTAGTGATGTGTCTTCCTCATCTAAAGTATTAAGCTGTATGGAATAAAATTCCCACTCATGTAAGTTTCTCTCTGAGTCACTTTCCAGTATCTGATTACTATACCATATTGGGATGTCTTTTGAGTTAAATATTGTAGGTCTGATTGGGTGATGTACCATTGTAGATGAAATGATCGATGTTGTAGGAAGGATTATGGGGATCAATGAATCCAATATGGGGAGTATTGGTAGTGTTGACTATATTGCTTTTGCTGGAATTGCTGGTGTCATAGATACTGCTGTGGGTTCTGCTACAGTTGTTGCTACTAATGGTGTTATTGATGTTATTGTTGTTGCTAATGGGATCGCTGGTTTGTTTGGTGGGATGAGAGGTATTGTAGATGGTTGTGCTCAGATTTGTAGCCTCAATGGGGGAGTTGCTATGGTGTTTGATGTTTCTTTTATAATCAAAGGTGGCCTCTTTGTAATAGGCTAATATAGTGGTTGGCTAGATTTTCCTTTGAATCTGAGCTTAGCAAAGATCTCCTTTTGAAAGCCTAGTCCTATAATCCTTGGGCTTTAGTTCTAGCTGCAACGGTTCATGTCTTCCTTGTTTACAATGCCCTAAAGCACTTTGACCATCATATCCCATTCTTTTCACAATGAGAAGACCTTTTCCATACTGATCAGTGGGAAGCTTAGCTTGCAGAATATCGGTTATGATGGGATCTTTATAGATCCATTTTGCTAAGTCCTCATCTCTTGTTTCTTCTTCTTGACTCTTTCCAAGAATGAATGGCATCAAGGTACATGCTGGCTTGATCAGTGGTTTTTGGAGTAATTGTTGAGGTTTATCATGAGTTCTAGGAGAAGTAGGCATTTGTCCCACACAAAAGAGTTGGCTGAGATTGTATTCCCCAGGACCTTTCTCTGCTATTTTCATTTTGAGCTTCTCTTGCTTGGGTATAGTGGTGTTTGAACTGGAAAGAGAGGCTGGACTTACGTATGATGTGGAGGAGATGGCTTCTCTATTGTTAGGAATGGTAATCTCTGGTTGATGATTGATATTATGACAATATGCAAAGGGGTTTGCATCTCCCAGGATTGTGATCTCTACACCATTATGCAGGATCTTGATACACTGATTGTAGGTGGATGGAACAGCTTGCATGGCATGTATCCAAGGTCTTTCTAACAATAAATTGTATGGTAGAGGAAGGTCTAGAACTTGACAGATGATGTATTTCACCATAGGGCCCACTCAGATTGGTAACACTACAATGCCTTTGGATGAACACTTTGCATCATCATAGGCTTTGATTGTGATCTTCTTGCGGGGATCCACTAATTCAATTGCATATCCCAAAGTTGTGACTAATTGTAGAGTATAGATATTCAGGCCTGCTCCATTATCGATCAAGACTCGCTTGATCCTATGTTGGTTGATAAACCCTTCAATATGGAGTGAGGCATTATGAGGTTGCTAGAAGGAGGAGTTGTCACTTTCCGAGAAAGTGAGACAAGGTGATGATCTTAGATTTCTAACCATGGCTTGGAACTGATCTATATTTAGGTTTGCAGGGACTGATGCCTCTTGGAGAGCTTGATCCAAGATTATTTTATGGGATAGAGTTAGGCGCAATAGCTCTAAGATAGATATCAGTGTGGGCATTTTGTCTAACTATTTTACAAGGTTATACTACTTTGGGATAGATGGGGTGCCTTGTGGAGCTACTTTTATGGTAATCTTGTTGCGACGTGTAACAACATTGCAAGTGGAGCTGGGATTTTTCATGGTTATAGTTGCAATCTATTCACTGGCATTGTATAGGTGATTCACAATGTAATTATATGCAGCTTGCATATAATTGGTGGTATCTGTGTTTTTTACTGAACTAGAAGGACCCCTTTGATCTTGTGATGGAAGTGGATTTTTAAACATGACATGATCATTGATTGTTGTCTTTGGGTCATGTCCTTCGATTTCGATTTCACCTCAGTCAATAAGATCCTGAATAAGATCTTTCAATCTATGATAATTGCTTGTCTTATGTCCTTTCCCTTGATGGAAATCGCAATGCTCAGTATCCCTCCACCATGAAGGTTTGACTTGAGGTTCATAATTTGATGTTTTGGGTAAGGTTACCAGATTTTGAGAAACCAGCTGACATAATATTGTTTTGATGGGTTCCCCTAAGGGAGTGTATGTTCACTTTGGTTTTTGTTGACACAGTCTGGGTTCATCTTGAGATGTGATGTGGCCTTGATTTGGAGTAGCAACTGTGTTAGCCTGAGGTGGGGGATTTTGTCCTGCAAATTGAACTATAGGTTGTGCACTTTTGATAGTTCTTGCATCCACAACCCCGTCGTTGATGACATTTTTGGTTTTGTTCCAGAAGCTTGGTTTGTCACTATTGAAGCATGGGCGAGGGCCGTCCTTTGGCTCATCATATATCTTGATAAGCCCTTTTTTGATGGGATCCTACTCACATTTTAAGCCTTTGGTGATCATGTCATTGAAAGAGTCTGTGTCTTTTACATCTAGGTGAAATTCCATTTCGTCATTTAAGTTGGAAATAAATATTTCCACTAGTTCTTGTTCAGGTAACTGAAGAGAGTGTTTGCTAGACATTTGATGCCATCATTGCAAAAAGACTGAAAATAGCCCACCCAGTTTTTTTTTAGTGTTACATAGATCAGCCATGGTGATATCACGTTCAATGTTGTGTGAGTAATGTGCCAAGAATTTCTAGACTAACTCTTCAAATGTCCTAATGCCACCTGGTAATCGAGAAAACCATGATGTGGTTGTTCCTCCCAATATTTGGGGAAAAAGGCGCATTAGGTATGTGTCCTCGTATGCCACTTCGAGGCAAGCTGAATGGAATTCTCTAACATGATCACGAGGATCTCCCTTTCCTCTATACTTTTCAAACTTGGGTGTTTTAAACCCTCGTAGAAAAGGTGGCATATGTAGATTACTATCGAAGGGATATGGACAAATGTCATTGAGTGAAAATTGATTGGCTTTTACATGACTATGAAGTTGTTGGCCGAGATTTTTGACTTGTTGCCACAACATGTCTATTTCACTAGGAGGAGGAGGAGGAGGAGGAGGAGGATTACCTTGATGAAAGTTGTATCTAATGTGTTTTCGACCTCTTTCATCCTTATTACAACTTTGGTGTTCTGATGCTTGTCTTAGTTGTGCAAGATCAAAGTCAGAGGGGAATTTGGCTCCTTCTTGAGCAAGTTTTAAAATGTGAGCATCAACATTACTCTTGAGTATTTCATCAAAAAGCCTATTGAAGAGAGGGTTGTGTTGTGCCCTTTCTATTGCCACAGGAGTAGGAGTGCCTGGATTTTCATTATTTATATTTCCTCCAAGAGCTTCTTGGAACTCATTGATATTTTCTTCCTCTTCTTCTTCAATTTATTGTTGTCTAGATCATGATTTGGTATGAGCCATTTTGTTTACAAGTTTTTGTTTAAGTTTGATGAAAATGATGATGAGTTGGTGATGGAATGAAAGATTGATGTTTGGTGAAGTGTTTTGCATAGGGATCTCTAGCACTAAAAGTAGATGCTACCAAAGTTCTTTCTTGAATTGCTTGTTGTGTTTGATTGACAAAGTTTGATGTGATAAGGTTTAGAGAGATCTGAGATGTGTTACAAACTCAACTACCTAGTAATGACAGGATACACTCATAGACTAGTTTTAACCTGTGTAGAAATGCCTCTTTAGGATGAGTTTATCCTAGATGTAGAGACACTCTAAAAAGTGATGTGTTTGTGTTTGATTCAATCAATATTAGAATAGAACTTAGGACAAAAACCTTTGGGTGTTTTGAGAGTTGGAATGGAGTTGATGAGATATGGATATGATAATGGTGAAATGTTAACTTCAATAAAAGCTTTGTGTCACATATGGAACAAATTCTTCTTCTTCTCTTTCAAGAGTTGGTGATTCTTCCTGAGCTACGTTATAGTGATGCAAATGTTGGGAAAGAAATCAGGATTGATTTTGCCTCCTTTGTTCTTGTGATAACTCAAAGCTCAATATTGCAAAAAATCTCCGCGGTTCAATGACTCTTGATCAAATTCGTTTTATTTCCCTTGAAGATATAGACGCATGCGACGTAGGAAGGTTCTATGAGAGACAAAGATTTGTCTATTAAGATAGAAGAATTTCCTCTTTTTGATAAGAGCCTTTGAGCTCAATGGTCTTTTCTTCAAGTTGATGTTTTGATAAAGATTCTTCTTTCTCAAGATGTGAAGAATGGTCATATAGTTTGATACTTTTTGTTCTTGCTCTTCGTTTTTGATCTTTTGTTTTTGAAAAATGTTTGTATTGGATGAATACTTTGTTTTGGTTTTTTGGATTTTATGATTGCTCTTTGACAAGAAAACATAGCAAGCACACAAACACAAGAATGTTGCCTCAAAAGGCACAAGTAAGTATAGGTCTAGATTAACCCAGTCTTTTGAACTTTTTATGACCCTTTCCTTCAAATGTTTTTTAGGTGTTTTTCCAAAGCCTAAAGTCGGCTCAATTTTCACTTGGTCTTTGACTAAAACGAAAAAACTTTAAACACTCTTTATCCCTAAGGTCAAATGGCCAGTTGTGATAATTTCAGCCCACATCTTGATATTTCTTTGACTTTGGTACTACATACCTTATGAATCCTGTCATGGTAGGTAAGGATGTGATATACTAAGTCTTGCATGAGCATAACAAATAGATGATCCCTATGATGGGGGAGTCATCACTTTCATCAAGCCACAAGTGACTTTTCAAAAAGCTATGTTTCTACTCAAGAAAATATGTATGGTGAGTATCTTGGGAGCAAAACCATTTATGCTCTTGCACTGAATTTATCACAAATATCCTCAATAAATAGAATGGGTGGGCTTTTACTTTAAGGTGTTTAGTAATTTTTTATGTCTTTGGACATTAGTTCATTCTGTAATGACTCACTTAAGAGCCTTATAACTTGTGGTGGAGCCCATTTATCCTTTCGGCAAGTTACATTGTAGGAACAACTATACCCAAGGCTACAGCTTTTGCTCTCACCTGATTTCTATAGCGGCTCAAAGGATTTACTGCGCGAGGTCATTCCCAAAAGTGATGTGTCTCTTGGTAGGCCTCTCTTAAAAAGATAAAACTTGAGTGTTACTAACACTTCTCTCTTGCACCTAGGACCATGAAAGCCAAGGGAGAGGATAGTGTGTGTTAGAAGTAGGACTAGTTGACAAACACTTTTGCACAAGTGTGCCAAACACAAAATACATTTGTTCTTTTTAACCTGTCATTGCAATGATGTTTTATCTATTTGGAGATGTTGCTCCAACAACCATGATGTTCTTTTTAACTTCCAAAGCAATGTGTTTGAGTAAACTAGAATTTGAAATACTGGTCAACTGAAATAAGAGGACGTATGCATGAAGTAAATTGTTTGGCAAAAATAAGACAAGTTGATTGTTCTTTTTAGTTGCCCAAAAGTGGAAGTGTGGATTGTGAATTCTTAGTTTAATGTAAGAAATAAAATTTTGTCTTGTCTTATTTTAAGCACCAAAAAGAGAGTGTATCCTAACTTGCAAGAAATGAAATTTGTGTTGTTCATTTTTAGAGCACCAAAACAAAATTCATCCTAACTTGTAGGAAATGAAATTTGTGTTGTTCAATTTTAGAGCACTAAATGAAAAATTTTAACTTTTTAAACAACAAAAAGAGGTTAGCTTAAACCTGCACAAGAAATGAATAGTTAGGAAAATCTGAACCTATGGTGAGCTTCTAAAAGCCTAAGAAAACTTATTTTCTCGGTTACATGGCCTTTTTTACAATGTTCTCTTACAATAGCGCTACTCTGTGTGCAAATAGAAGCACTACTTAACACAAACGCACTAAAAAGAAGATAAAAGGGCTAAAATAAAAATTTTAACAGCAAAAATAGAAGCATTAAAACATTTACAAATGCACTACTTAAGCCTCAAAAGTGCTAATATACGGGCAATAACGCTAAATTTGAGACAATAGCACTATTGTGAGTAGAATAGCGCTAAAACGCGATCAAAAGTGCCAGAGCACGACCTGTGTGTCAAGCTAAACATTCAAATAAATTAGTTTTGTTAAAAAATGTTTTTGGGTGTTTGGATTCATGTCAGGTTCACCAAATGATGCGTTGCAAAATGGGGGAAGATTAGAGTAGAACCTGTGGTCATATAACACAAAAAAACACAACTAGCTGTTAGTGTTAATCAACCAAAAACTAATCTAAGAAGGCATATCAAAAGAGACACCAGAAACATGAAGAAATATTTAACTAGGAAAGTAAATATAATGAGACATCTCCCAATGCCTCCTAACATGCTGTTAGCTCCTTCTCCTTTGTTCCTCTCCTCTCCAAGTTCCAAACTAGTGTAGCTCTCAATAGCTTTTTGCACTATGGATGCTTATGGAGGTTCAAGATTGAAATGTTTACTCTAAAATTCTATGCAAATGTGAATGAATGCTAATATTAGATGCTATGATGCTAAAATGATTTATTTTAGGCCAAAATAACAAGATATTAGTGATTTATGCTAAAATTCTCTCTAAATTTACTATAACTTAGATGCACACAAGTTTTCAAGATCTGGACTATGAAGAAATGGACTCTATTTATAGGGAAAATGGAGAAATGGATGGTTGAGATTGAGTAATCTCAACAAGGGTCAGGATTGAATGATATTCAATCCATGTGAGGACTTTCAACCCAATCCCAAGATGACAAGTGTCAATGTGAGATAGGTTGAGAGGAGAGGGAATAAGCATTAAATGCTTGACATGACCTGAGAGTTAATTAGGAGTTAAGGTCAAGGTTAGGTTGAATGAATAAATTCTTTATTCAAAGATTAAAGCTTTTATCCAATAGATAAACTCTTGTGCAAAGGCAAAATGGATAACCATGGTCAAAGCAATAAATGCTTGAGGAGACACATGAGTGCAAGTTGAATTAACCATAAATGGTTATGTAAGAGCCATTAATGGTCATGTAAGAGCCATTAGTGGGTTTGGAAGACTTTAGAGGTTAGATTGTTGAACACACAAAGCATTAAATGCTTTTCAAAGACGTTGAAGTCTTTGAGAAGTGACTCCAAGTTGCTTTAGGAATGTGACAATAATTAGGGGATGGGTTAGGTTAATTAGGAAGGGGTTAGAAGAATCTAGAAGGGGTTTTGGGAATGCAAGTGGATTTGGTGGGTGAGGGAAAATAGGATTTTAATTAAAATAAAATTCATTTATTTCAATAAATTTGTGCAAGTTGTATTCGTAGGAAAATGCAAGTGGGGGGGATAAATGATTTAAATAAATATTTTATTTAATTTATTTAAAAGAGGAAAAGGGGATTAAATGAAATAAATAAGATTTATTCATTTAATTGATTTGTGAATTTTGTTGAATGAATGAATTAAAATAAATTCAATAATTTATTTAGTTAATAGGAGAATGTTTGAAGATGAATTAATTAAATATTAATTTAATTAACTGATGGCTAGTGGGGTTTTAATCAAATAAATAGGAAATATTCATTTAATTAAACTGGACAGATTTATGTGACTACACTATGAAATGGACCCCCCCTCGAGACTAGATGGTAGAAGCTGAACCTTGACAAGTCATCTAGGGGCAACCTAGGTTGGGCGGGAGGGGTTGGAGTTATTTGAGACTCGCATGATAGCCTTTTCCTTGTCTATGTGTTCAATTTTGGGATCCAAACTTCAAGCATGGCTAAAGTGGCTCTTGTTTGTTATGGGTTAATTATGGCTAGGAACAAGGGGCTTAAGTGCATCATTATTGAAGGTGACTCTATAAATACCATCATGGTGCTTAAAGGAGAAGCTAAATTGGATTGGAAGCCTAGTCCTCTCATTGCCAAGAGACATGTTCTCCTTCCTTCACTAGGAGACATTAGGCTCTGCTGGGTGAGATAAGAAGGCAACTGTGCAATGAATAAGTTGCAATGGATGGGCACGTATAATACTAATTTCAAATTTTGGATCTTCCTGTCTTTGGACTTATGTTTAGTTTTGTAAATTGTAACCCCTTCCAATTTCACTCTCCTTTCATGTCCTTTCTCTAGTGTGCCTCCGTTGAGGTCCTTTTCAACCTTTTTTGGCCCCAACTCATCCAAACCATTGTCATATGGTCATGAAGTGACTTGATCCAATGTTTTTGGTTTGTACACTCTTGAACCACCATTAGTTTTCCCATCTTATGGTGGACTATCTAGTGTCTCTCTAGAAGGGGCCCAAATTTGAATGTGTTAGAGTGTCAATTCCTATCATTTGTGATCCAATCCTAATGTTTTTATATGACCATTGGAACTCAGCCTAAAAGTGAAAATACCTAGAGAACCCTATATAAATGCATTATCTCTAATTTATTTAGTCATCTTTCATAATCCACAAGTTCTATTTCAATTCCTTATTTCTTTATTTAAGAGTATATGTGATTACAATGAGCATCAAGCCATGACAACTTATCTTTAGGTATGTCTTCATGATGGGTTTTGTTACAATTATTGCATCAACACTTGGAGGACTTATCTAAAGAGCATTTTATTACCACCACTATCAATCTTGAGGTATAACCTTTTCAGTTAACTATTTTATTTCTTATTAGAGATCTTCCCTCTGAGGGTAATCTTTCTTTTCTAATCAATCATTAGTGTAGTGGAGGTTATTTCCTACCTAGGTTTTGACTTAGGAAAACTCCTATAAAAAAAACAACATTCAAAACTTGTGACATTGCACAAATAAAACTGAGACATATGGGTCCAAATTCTTAACACCTACAAAAACTCATGGTCCATGCTAATTTTCACATGTGAAAAATACTTTTTGGGTGAATTCTGGAGGGAATAGTCCATAGAGAACTTGATCCAGAATCCAAATTTCTAGTTGACAAAAACACCTCCATTTTTAGGGCATATAGCACACTTGACTAACATTTTTAAGCTCATATTTTAGTACACATTATTTTCTATGTCTCATTTTGAGGTTTGTACTTTTGAGTTAACTTTCAATTCTACATTTATTTTATTTTTATTTAATATTGCCAATTTTACATTATTTAACCTAGACCTTGAATCTTTAATTTAATCATATCTAATCATATTCAATCATAATCAAAAGGGAACATTAGCCATAGTTCTCAACTCCCCTATATGATTGAAGTTGAGCCTAATTTGTTGTTTCCCAATGCAAGAGTTTCGAAATGGTTCCTAGTTTTCATTGTTGGGATAGATTCTATTTTCACCATTTTAGTATGCCACCTTAAATAAATTTCTCCTAGTTGGCATATGCAACCACTTCAATGTGGAAGCATACACTCCACTATATGTTTCACTTTGTTCCCACACCATCAAATTGGTTTGTATACTTTGATTATACACCATGATTTTATTGGTGCCAAGTAAGATCCATTTAATATACCATATCCATAGTTTGTTTAGTGCCATTGCAACACACATTTTAAAATATCATATTCAAGATTGCCTAGAAAATAGAGGGGTTTTTCTTTGTAATCTAGATTAGCAAGAAGCCCACCTAGTATAATGCAACTATCTATACCTATGTGAGACTTTGATTTTTCCATGAGTCACCTAGCATAATGCAATTTTCTAGAACTATGTCACTCCTTTGTGACATGACTCTTAGTATGTATTCAATAATTATTAGTAGTCTCATAGGTCATTACTTTTTTTTTGATATGACTCCTATCAAGTTCCTAGGGATCTTGGTAGACCTAGATGTCATACCTTTTTTATTTTTGCATGATCCATGTATGTTACCTTTGTTGATCACATTTATCATTTCTATCACGATACTATAGAATGATAAGATGATACATCTTGGGGGCTACTCCCTTACAAAACTTTGTGTTGTCTTATCTCTTTCATTTCATGATGAAAGTATCTCTTTGCTTCTCTACACTTTATTAACAGTATGGGCAAAATTTCATACTCTTGCTAAAGCGAGTGCTAAATGTAGTTAATAAATTGTATACTTCAATAATTTTATACTTGCTCTGGAATAAATTTGGTTGTTCCTAATGTTCTTGAATCATACCTGATTGTGCTTATTTTTTGGACCATTTTCAGAAGCTTGGTGCAACCTCCTACTTAATGACCTTTGTTTATTCCAAAATTTTTGGGACTAGGGAACCTAGTGAACTAAGACACCCAATGCCATTGTCTAAGTAGTTTAGCTCCAAAATTTGAATTTAAAGGGTCAATTTTTCAAGTAGCAAGAAACTTCCTCTTGATGTTAGCCATAACTATAAATTACATCTAAAAAAGTGTAAGGTGTATATGGATATAAACTCCCTCTCTCTTTTAAACAACAACCAACTATATATTACAATCCAACTCCAATTGGGCATTGAATTTATAATATTCAAGGACAATGAGCACAAGTTTGTAATCAAGGATTCAAACATTAAAATTTCAGCAATCATTATCATGTTTTATGAGCTCCTCCATGATAAAGGCATGCATTTATGCTAATCAAGAATCATCAAACTTTTTTTGACTTCAAGGAAAGGGTTTCATATCAAAGGTAACATTTATTATTTCAAGAATTTCATTTAAGATTTTAAACTTTGTCTTTTCTAAGGACAAGCTTTATTTTTCATCAATTATTGTTGTAGTGGAAGTCAAAACAACTACATGAGGTTTTAGTTAGGAAAGACCTCACAAAACACAAAATTTTATCCTCTTTTCATGTGTGTAGGTGTAGATCATATCACAAACAAGGTTAAAAGAGAATAGTGTAGACAATGATAGGTCATCTCAATCTTCAAACTGATCAAAATGCCTATACTAGGACACCCTTCACCCATGTGTTGACACTTTTTGGCTGATTTTTAGAGAGACAAATCTATAGAGCCTTCTTATCCAAAATATGGAACCTTCTATTGAAGAAAAAACCCTTCGACTAGGGGGGCCAACACACCAATCTTCTATTTTCTACTCCACATTGTAGCTACAAGTTCTTCTCGATCTCCTAGTCCTATATTTATGCTATTGTGTTGATTTCCATTATGATAAAGGTTATTATCTATATTTTATCCTTGTTAAAAAACACATTTTGCACAATCTTAAATATAATTACAAATAAAAAAGGGAGTCATAAAACTCTTAGTGTTTACCTCTCCTTTTTGGAATTTAGGTAAAACTAGTTTATGATTCCCCAATGGAATGTTATAAAAATATGAGATCTTGGTTTGCATTCTTAGGCTATTATCTCAATTCCTAACATTTCATGTCATAACATGAAATATTGTAACATACAAGATCATAACCTTGTAGTAATTGATTTGCATGCTCAACTAAATTTCTTGAGTGTCCTCTCCTTTTCTTTCTTCAATTTCTAGTATGGATTCTATTAGATTGCTAGGTAGATTTTGAAATGGGAAAGGGAGTTCTATTTATATGAAACTTATATTTTTTCAAGACAACCTTTTAGGATGAGACAACAAACAAAGTTGGAATTATGAAAATTGCAAGGTTGAATTTCATGTCTCTTAAGTTGAGCCCATTTTTCTAAGACAAGGGAAATGGGTACCCTAGTCTTATTAGAATATGCTAAAAAAAGACTCAACAATAGAGAAATTATGATATTTATATCAAGATTTAATAGTGTAGTTTTTGAGTCAAACTCATTGACTCATGTTTCATGAGTAATGGTTGACAAGAACCCATCTCTCATGATAATGAATGGTAAACTGAGCACTCATTATATCTAGGTGATTCTCATAGAGATGAAGTATTGTTTCTTCCTAGGAGGTCACCCATCTCAGTACTACACCCACTCAAGCACTCTTAACCATGGAGTTTCCTCAAAGGATAAACCCACTTAGCTTGCAACCCAATTTGCAAAACATTCAACAAGTGTTGTGCTTTATGAACCATTCATTATAGAGCTCCTTTATCTCATCCATTAATAAGTAGGAGATATTTTTCACAACAAGTCGAACTATGGTATTGCTATCAAGATTTGATAGCAATATCATAATTCTTCCCAATCTTGAACTTTATAGAATTTATCATTTCTTTATTGATAATTTTATATCATGTAATGCTCCTTTATACCCTAAATGGCTCCCCTTCCATATTAGCATATCTCCTACCATCTTATCCTGATTGCCCATCCTACTATCTCTCTCAACTATTAAGAGTGAAATTTTTCATAAATATTCCCCTTCATGGTATTTTTGCTTATTATAATACATCCCAAATTTTACTTCATACTACCAATAATATTCTTAGGGTCATAAAATATTTTCTCATATCCAATTTTATTCCATAATATTTGATCATTCTAACCATGAGATCATAACCTTCCGTTATAAATATAGTCATGTTTCTAATTTTGATTTGGTAATTTAGGAACTGATATAATTAATGATTGATGAATTCCACAATGGCCAATAATCACCTGCATGCAAATACCTTCCATGGACAAGAGAAAAAACTACAAACAAGAGAGTGCAAGAATAATTGGAGAAAATTGTAAGAAGAATTAGAATTGAATTAACTTGCCAGAATGAATAATTACAATGAGATCAATCCTTTAATAAAGGAGATAAAAACTATAAAGCAAACCCTAAGGGAAGAATGCACGAAATAAAATAATTATTAAATTCCTATAAAAACTTCCTAAACTTAGCTTAAGTGAAAAAAGGAAAAGGTGACTTAATTAATTAATCAATATGATTAAATTAATTACTTGTAAATAAAACCTTTTACTCTAACATCTCCCCTTAAGATGAATTTAGGGAGTAGCCAAAAATCTAAGTGCATGAAAGTAGCTACATGCAAAAAAATGCAATTACATGCAACAATGCAAATTTGGGTCCTGGCAACAAGGCCTGATGTGGTACCATATCACAACATGCAAATCTCGGTAAAGTGAAGAAAAGGAGAAAATCCAGTGGTAAAAAACTCCTCTCCAAAAAGAGATAGATAAAATAAAGTACATATGCAAGTGCAGAATGCCAGTGCATGTCTCTCTCAAGAACATGTGTACAACCAACCCCCCATGAGAGAGGTTTGAGACTCCAAAGCCCACCTAGAATGATAGAACCCCTATGCCGATAGTCAGACCAATGTTTCTCCAATACGAAAGAAACAAATGCTAAGGAAAAAGATGAGGATACCCCTGAACAGGAGGTGAAACTAGAAGGTCTGGATGATGCTCAAAGGAGAATGCATGATGATGTTGTAATGGAATCCCCAATGATGGTGGGACAACAGATGCACTGAATCTGTCATTTGAGAGGGAATGAACATCCTCTGAAATATCCTCAACAACTAGAATAGGTGGCTCGATGCATGGAGCTACAATGTTAGGCAATGCTGAAGAGGAATCTTGCTTAACAGAAGCAATCTCAATATGAGGTGGAGGTGTAGAAGTCACAACACTGGTCTCAGAAACAACACACAAGTTCAAGTGACCCGACTTCACCTCAACATGCTCTATTGAAGAAAGAGAGTGATTCTCCGATAGTGGAGATGGTGGACCAAAATGAGAGAAAGAGTACAAGCAAGAAGAATGATCAATTGTCCCTATTGCAACAATATTGCCAATCTCACTGTCTCTGATGTGCACTGAATCTTGGGTGAAGTCAACTATCTTCCCTGTCCCACTGTGCATAATCTAATAGATGGAGAGAAGGTTACAGGAAAAAGATGGAACACACAATACATCATGAAACGTACCATCATCAATGTCGATAGAACCTTTCCCACATATAGTCATAACAGTGTTGTTAACCATGAAAATGTGTGGTGTAGGAGAAGCATGGAAAGATGAGAAAATATCCTAAGAAGATGCCATGTGATGTGAAGCACCCGAATCAAGTAACCATATAAAAGAAGGTGGACTAGTTGTTGCACATAATGAATAACCCTTACTTTTTTCCTATCCATCTATCTGGAATGAAGAAGAAGAAGGAATATCAATGTTGCTCTTTTGAAGAAGAGTTGTCAAATCTGAAACCTATTTTGCATATCCATCAATCTTTTTCTCATAGCACAAAGACTTGTCATGATTTGGATTGCTGCAATAAGCACACTTAGGTCTATCTTTCTTTGATCCCCCCCTTAGGAGGAGGTGGTCTAGAGGAGTGATGTGAACTAGAATCTTTTTTGGGCTCTTTGGTCTTCGACTTCTGTTTTTGCTTCTGTGGCTCCTAAGATGACTGTACAAACAAGGAATAGTTTTGTGGTCCAATATGAGATTCAAACTGGGATATCTAGGCCTACTCATGATTCAGACGATCACAAAACACCTCAAAAGTGGGCATGGTATGACGTGCCTCCATAGCATATCTGGTGGAGAAAAACAAGAGAAAATCTGAAAAAGACCTCGAAGCTTTGTGAGAATTCGATAGATACACTCTGTATCTTTCTTCATAGTACCAACACCCTCCAACTGAGATTGCAATGATTTTAAATTCATTAGGAAGTCATCAATGGTAGGAAAGGAATCAGGTGCCAAAGAAGTCAACTCTGCCTCAATCTATAGAGCTCAAAACTTGTTGATGGTTCCAAAGAGAGTTTGAAACTTGATCCACATGGCCCGAGGTGAAGTTCAACCCTCAAGGTGGAAAAAAGACTATCTAAAATATTTAGGGAAATCATCCCCATGGCCTCATCCATGCGGTTCTAGTGTTGCATGATCTCAAATGCATGAGTCAACTGAGGCTAAACCTCATCCAAATAGGACCATACCCCTTCGCCATGAGAAGGTGAGTCATATGTTCTTTCCAAGTATGATAATTGTTTGGAGTGAGCCGCTCAATAGAGGAAGGGTATGTCATGTGAAATAGAGGAAAGATGCCCCCCACAATACAGAAATCCAAACCCTAGCACAAATCTGAAAGATGGAAAGTGCGAAAAAGAAAAAAAAACAAATGACTTATCTCTATGTACTTGATAAATTTTTGGATAAAATTAGCTACATATCTAGATAGAGCTTTCCAACACCTTTCCAATGCCTAATCATTTACAAAAAATGAGTTCATATGCAAAAGATATACCTATGGAAGTGCCAAAAGGAAGGTTTCACTTTGGCTGGCAATAAATGCAAAATTAAAGCAAAATCAGGAAAAAATACCTTCATAAATGGATCCGGCTTGGAAAGAGACTTCCGACGATATATGGTTTATCGAAGAACGCCTCTGTTTGCTCCCAATATCACAAAAAAATCCCAATAGGCTCAAAAAGGCTTCTAACAATGAAACTGGTGGCGCGGTGCTGGTCCGTTGATGGCATGAGGTGGTGGAGGGCAGTCGGGGAGGGGAGGAGGTCTCTAACCACTGGTGGTGGTGTTCCAAAACAATAGGCGCCCCCCTTGATCACAAAAAAAGGTGAATTTTCAAATCCTCAGAGATCTTATTTTGAGATTCAAATTGACCCAAGATGCAAACAAAAAATATTCATAAGGAAAATATCAAATTTGATGAATGAGGTGCATCAGGTCTGGACTTCTGATACCATGATAGAATTCATGATTGATGAATTCCACAATGCCCAATAATCGCCTGCATGCAAATACCTGCCACGTACAAGAGAAAATCCTACAAACAAGAGAGTGCAAGAATAATTGGAGACAATTGCAAGAAGAATCACAAATGAATTAACTTGCCAGAATGAATAATTACAATGAGATCAATTGTTTAATAAAGGAG